>NC_135411.1:54828766-55128766 GCF_051991245.1 Festucalex cinctus
ATCTCGGCAAAGGAGAAGTGCTCACTATCACAGATTTAGACTGGTTTCTGAACAATATTTGAGAGAAATTGTGATATTGTGTATCTGGAAAAAGTTTTATATTTTTGAGTTCATCTCAGTGTGCTGCGTCTATATTTTTTTTGAGTGTAGTAGATATTTTGTGAAACATTTACAAGTGCCTTTAATGAACCTAATGTCGTTTTAATAATTAAAGCTGCTCTTTGTAACGTTGCACAAAAATATCTTTACAATAGCCTTTTTATATGTCCATTGATGACTGAATTATTTTGTAATTCATAGATTAACACCTTAGCTGTTCACAATGGGCAATCCTGCAAGCCTCTGGCTAATAGTTTTCAGGCTGAATTCTGGTTTAAATTTCCCACCCTCTGTCTGCGGATGTGATGCCTTGTGCGCATCACGTATGTGAAGAAACGTGTGTGCAATTTCATTTTTTTGGCCACATATGGCAGTAGTGATTCAAAATTGAATTTTCAGCATTCAGCAGCTTTAACATAATTTTGAGTTTGCCAGGAACTTAAAGCTACTATATGGAGGATTTCCCAAAAAAATATCTTAACAATAGCCTTTTTACTTGACCATTTATCACTGAAACATGTTCTAATTAGTAGATCAACATCTTAGCTGTTCACAATGGGTACTCCTACAAGCCTCTGGCCAATATTATTTAGGAAGCGCCCGGTCCGAATCCTTCGAATTTCCCGCCCTCTGTCTGCGGGATGTTACATCATGTAATAGAACAGAATGACTTTATGAAGAACAGACGTTCCATTCCGCGGAGTTTCAATCAGGCTAAATGTTGCCTTATTTTCCTCCGTGAAAACAGCCTATTGTAGCTACATTATGCTAACGGAATGTGAACGGTACTACTGAATGGCGATAACATTCACGGCCGTATCACACTAAGTAGTGAATGGGTCTATATGTTTTTCACAATCATCAATTTCCATAACTGACAGCCCACCTTTCGGCTAATGCACAATGACGCTAGCCTGGGGGCGACATACACTAATAATGACTAGAATCAGGTTGACGTCCGTCGAGCGGGGTGACTACAATATGTAACTGCATATTAACATCGGAATGAGGTACAATTAATTGACGTAATTTGCACATCGTTTTGGAGTACAGCACAGGACTGGACTTCGACCGACTATTGCAATATGATCTGCACGTCCCGTGGACATCAATTGTTTAGTGCGGATCGAGAGTCTCATTCTGTGAGAGCCAGCTTTGTATAACATTATAAAACTTCTTACCTCTGAAAACATAGTTTAATTGGATATGAAGAGCCCAGTCTTCAGTATTGAGGTCGTACACGTACGAGTGTGCGCAGCGTGTACGAGCGTGCAGTTTGTTTTCGAGCCACAGGTGGCAGTAGCGATTTGAAATTTTAAATCTTCCATATAGCTGCTTTAACGTGTACGCTTTATTTTTTAACTTTAGACAATTTAGAGCCTTCTGTGAACCTAACATGTCTTTTTATGTTATTCTTAAATATTAACGGCAGTTAAGTGATCAATGAATGTACTATAAGTATTTTTGTAAACCTGGAAAAAATGCACTCCTTAACGAACCTAAAATATGTGAAGACAATTTAGAGTCATCAATGAACCTAATATACTCGTTTTCGCATACTGTACATGAAAACATTTTTACGAAAACTTTCAAGGAATGTCAAAAACATCAAAAACAATTTGTTTACATAATCATTTAGACCATTTAGAGCAGTGGTCGAGGGCCGGAGTCCTGCAGGTTGTGGATGTTTCTCTTTTCCAACCACGGTTATTTTATTTAACGAAAACTAACGAAAAAAATAAAACTAAAACTAAAATTTAAAAAAACAATTTCATGAACGAAATAAAATAAAAACAAAAATGCTTTTTAAAAAAGAAAAACTAGCTGAAACTACATTTTGTATTTACAAAACTAACTAAAACTAACTTCGGTTTAGTCTTCGTTATTAATTGAATGCGACTTTAAGTATATTTATTTCAATATTAACCGGAATAAGGATGTTTGAAAGTGTGTCACACAGAAGTGACGTCATCTAACAGCAGCCCACTAGCTAAGAAATGTGTTACTTTTTTCATTTTACCATGGTGTTTATTAAATATTACGCACAAGTAGTACACTTAAAAAAATCCTAATACTGAAACTAACAAAAACTAAGCATTTTTAAATCACTAAAATTAATAAAAACTAAGAGAACCACACTGAAAACTCATTAAGAATAATAAAAAAAAAAACTCAAAACGAAATAAAAACTAACTAAACTGAAAATTCCAAAACAATAATAACCCTTTTTCCAACACACCTGACGCTCATCAGCAAGTTCTGCATAACCCTGATAACGATCCTGTTCATTGGAACAGGTGCGTTGAAGCAAGGAAACATCCAAAACCTACAACCTCTGAGTTTGGTCACCACTGATTTAGAGCCTTCAACGTTTGCATTTTTTGTAAACTTCTAAGGCAATTCTTCAACAAACATTTTTGGTATAGAACAAAAAAATATAGCCATTAATTAACAAATCGGGGGACATGGTGATTGAGTGGTTAGCACGTCCGCCTCCCAGTTCTGAGGACTCCGGTTCGAGTCCAGGCTCCGGCCTTCCTGGGTGGAGTTTGCATGTTCTCCCCGTGCCCGCGTGGGTCTTCTCCGGGTACTCCGGTCTCCTCCCACATTCCAAAGACATGCATGGCAGGTGAATTGGGCGCTCCAAATTGTCCCTAGGTGTGCTTGTGAGTGTGTGTGGATGGTTGTTCGTCTCTGTGTGCCCTGCGATCGGCTGGCAACCAGTCTGCCCAGAGCCAGCTGAGATAGGCGCCAGCAACCCCCGCGACCCTTGTGAGGAGTAAGCGGTCAAGAAAATGGATGGATGGATGGATGGATGGATGGATGGATGGATGGATGGATGGATGGATGGATGGATGGATAATTAACAAATCTACCGATTGGCCGATATATTTTAGTAAACATTTGACAATATGGTCTTCAACAAAACTGCTGAACACATTCATGCAAGCATCAATTCAAGTTTGTGCCTCTCAGGAGCAAAAAATCTGATTGTGTACGTCTGGTCTCAAGTGGGCTCATGAAGATGATTGCGTCCACGCTGTGGTCGCGAGCATCCTTTGACTTCCCGTTGTGCGAGAATCCCGTCGGATGTCTCTGATTCATTGCGGCGCGTTTGATTTATTGACCTGCAATCATCTCACAACGTCATGTTGTCGCTTCACTGCAGAAAGGCTAAATGTCTTTGGTATGTTTAGCGAGACAGGCTGTAAAATAAAAAGTTAATGTTAGGCCTGCACTTGTCAGTCCGCATTACTGCGACTGGACCTCAGGCTTCTCCGTGTTGACGCCACCGGTGGCAGATGTCCTTCATGCCGCGTCTGGAAGGGAATACTTCAAGCGTACGCCAAAAAAAACAAACACTGGCATGACTTTGAAAGCCGCCGGCATTTCGGCCAGCTCCTCGCCAGGGATGAATTATAATTGGTTTAACTTAAGCATCTTTTAGTCACAAGAGTTGTTTGGATTTGACCAGCTGTGTCAGGTGCTTGCGCAATCAGCCTAAGAATGGGCCCAAAGAATGAAAAAAATAAATAAATAAACTTTTGTGTGTGGCCATACTCGAGGGTTTGCCCCTGTCTAAGTATATCCAGTGTTGGACGGAACCCCTCCCTGTATATCTGTGGTTACTCCTTATGGGCAGTTCCCCACTAAGAGTTTGCGGTTCCATGTGAACATGCTCTGTTTTCCTGCTAACTTTAGCTAAAGGAACAAGAATGTTTGATGAGCGAGAGAACTGGATTTTTATTATTATTATTTTTTTGGGTGGTTGAAAAAGTGGTAAGCCAATTATGAAAGCAAGGCCGTTTTACGAGGCACGATTGAGGGCGGGATAATAATATACACTCTTAACTCATTGGTTTCCAACTATTTGTCAAGTGTATATATTTGTACATTGACGCCAGCTAATGTTTTAAAGAGAAAACATTTCAATAGACTCAACTCAACTCAACTTTATTTATAAAGCGCTTTAAGAACAGACATTGCTGTATACAAAGTGCTGTACATGAAACACGGTTTGCCGTAAAGAACAAGATAACAAAACAAGAACAAAGCAAATATTTTGAAGTGCATATACAAGTAAATAAATTTTACATCAGTAAATTAGTAGGCAAGTGAAAATAAATAAATAAATAAATAAATAAATAAATAAATAAATAACAAATTCATTCACACCACAAAACACCAAATCAATGTTAAGTCTCATGGTGAGCCAAAAGCCAAAGAATACAGATGTGTTTTAAGATGTGTTTTTAAAGAGGATAAAGAGGGGCATTGCCTAATATTTTGTGGAAGGTCATTCTAAAGGGTGGGACCGGCAACTGCAAAGGCTCGATCCCCTCTAAGCCTCCGCTTTGTCCTCGGTACCTCCAATTTTGTCTGGTCTGCTGACCTGAAGCACCGGGCAGGTGCGTAGGGGTGCAAAAGCTTAGCAGTTGGGACACGGCCATTTAGAGATTTGAAAAGAAATGTAAGAATCTTAAAATGGACTCTAAATTTCACGGGCAGCCAGTGAAGAGAGGCCAGGATAGGGGTTATGTGCTCCCTCTTACGGGCACCAGTTAGGAGATGAGCAGCAACATTTTGGACAAGCTGGAGACGGTTGAGGGAGGCCTGGCTGATTCCAAAGTAAAGTGCATTACAGTAATCCAGCCGAGATGTAACGAAGGCATGGGTTACAGTTTCTAAGTGCTGCTGAGATAGAAGTCTTTACCTTAGCCAGCTGCCTAAGATGGAAAAAAAACTGCATTTGACAACAGCAGCAATTTGCCGATCCAGTTTGAAGTCACTGTCCATCTTAACACCCCAAGTTTGAGACTGGTGGCTTTCGATAGTGTGCCAGAGGGCCCAAGTCAGCAGGATGAGAAGGGCCACTGGGACCAAAGACCATAACTTCTGTTTTCTTTTCATTGAAATTCAAGAAATTTAAAGCCATCCAGGCTTTGATTTCTTCCAGACTGGACAAAAGAGGCCTCAATGAGAAAACGTCCTTATTTCTAAGTGGGACATAGATCTGACTGTCATCCGCATTGCAATGATAAGACGCTTTATATCTCACACTCAAAGAAAGTGTTTGGAGAAAATATTTTGGATGTTTTAAAAAAGAAAGTTCACTAGGTTCATTGATTTGATGACTTGTCTTTGATGCATATGAAAAGTTGCATGGCGGAGACTGTAAATTGGCATTGATGTGTACAAGACATTCAAGATTTGATATTAAGGAACTGAACTCATCCATCCATCCATCCATTGTCTTAACCGCTTGTTCCTCACAAGGGTTGTGGGAGTGCTGCAGCCTATCCCAGCCGGGGTACACCGTGAACTGGTTTGCCAGCCAATCGCAGGGCACACAGAGACCAACAACCATCCACACTCACAAACACACTTAGGGACAATTCATAGCACCCAATTAACCTGCCATGTATGTCTTTGGA
This sequence comes from Festucalex cinctus, assembly GCF_051991245.1. Lineage (NCBI taxonomy): Eukaryota > Metazoa > Chordata > Actinopteri > Syngnathiformes > Syngnathidae > Festucalex > Festucalex cinctus. The sequence goes on from NC_135411.1 coordinate 54,834,301, forward strand.
ATGTGGGAGGAGACCGGAGTACCCGGAGAAGACCCACACAGGCACGGGGAGAACATGCAAACTCCACCCAGGAAGTAAATTGCAGCATGCAGATGCCATAAAACACTGAAACGAAGCAAAGTCTCATGCTGAGTCAAAGACCAATGAATAGAAATGTCTGACAAAAACCACGATAAATGAAATTTTGCCCGTATCGTAAGGTGTTAAATCCAACCTACGAAGAAAGGCACCTGCTCGCCACTTGCAGATAAAAGGGGTTGGGTCACAGAGTCATTCCTTCGGACATACCGATAGTTACCTACAGAAATGGCGTTTGGCTTTGTAATGTTGCTAATGAACTTTTGAGTTGAATAAATGCACACAGAACTACACCATTGTTTTTCGTTTGTCTTTTAGATTTCATGATGAACTGCCACTTTTAAGTGACAAAAAATATTCTGAGCACTTTTGGTGCTGTCACGACTCACGCTACTGTTCAGCCTGAAGAACATTAGATTTAGGTTGAAGAATTGTGCCCCCCCCCCAGAAAAAAAATCAAATGCCCCCCCTGTAATTTCTTTCTGCAGTCGGGTCTGTAACTATATGTAGTTTACCTGTGCATGTATTGTATGCATGTCATACAGTATGAGGACTAGTCCATGTAGGTCGAACAGTCTTCATCAATGTGTCACTACAGTCTTCGTTCGGTGATGTGCTGTCATTACTTTTGTGTTGTGAGGTTGCCACTGTGATTGTCCTAACGAGCACAATCTCGCTGAGCCTGCAGGTAGATAACACGTATCCAGCTTGCTATGACAACACTACGACCTCATTCTGCCCCCCTAGCACCAAAGTCAATCAAAAGCAGTGGCACACTTATTGATGTGTCTTCCTCTATTGTCTTTTTATGTGCACAGTGTGTATGTGTGTGCGTGCGTTAACTATCATCCAGGTGTGTTGTTATGGGGGTAAACTGCTCCTATAAGCAGTAATGGGGAAAATGGTTTTGTCATACACTGTAGGCTTAATGCAAAATAAAAACATACCCGTGTATTCAATTAACCGATGGAATGAATGGCGTGTTGCATTGTAATCTGAAAGTACACGGGCATAGAAACAGGAATTCAGAACTTTCTGCCAAGTCAGGAACATTAAATGGGATGCATGAACGTCTGTTTGTTGATTTCATGTTTTACTGTTAACACTTTGACTTATTTTTACACTTGTATACCGGTTGAAGTGATTCCTAAATGTGTGTGCAGTAGATGGGCGGGGCTACTCTTCAAGGTGGGCTTGTGGTTACAGCTGCTTGGAGTCGAGGGAGACGGGGGAATTTCTTGTGTATTTTCGGATGTGGTCGCCACAGACGCCGTATCGTAAATGTTTTCTTTTTTTATTGCACAGCTTTGCAGAGTCATTGACAACTGCCGTGTCAGCCATCCTCATAGTTTCAAGACTACTACGGAATTGACATACAAAAGAAAAACAAATTACAACATGAGAAGAAGTCATACTCAAATGATTATGAAGTTGTATTTTTCAAGCATCAAAGTGTACTGGTTAAAGTTACATTGTGTAGTTTGCCACTTTCATACTCACGACCGCCACCTCTGGCCTAAAGCCTAACTGCAGCCTCTGTGTCGAGCTCGTGCGAGTACATACACTTGAATAAACTCTTCAATTTTTCCCAGTTTTCTTGGAGCCAGAGATGGAGTTTGGGCTGTGCTCGGAGCTGGCCTCTACTTGTATTTTTCAGTTTCCATCCCATTTGTGTCATACACTTGTTACGTTACGACATGTCCGCGGGCACAAGCATGATGTCACCCTCCACCACTACACCCCTTCCCACCCATAAACACTCCAACCACAAGAAGTCAGGGCTCTTTGAATTCAACTGGACATTGGTGGAGCATGCATGATGGAGAAATTCTTTAACGTTAACATTTAAATTTCACAATGCATCTTTAAGATAGAAACATGCATTTTCTGAGACAGAAAAAAGTTGTATTTTTTTCAGGGTAAAAGTCTTATAAAAAAAATCAAATAAAATAAATAGTCATATTTGGGGGGAAAAGTCTTGTTATGAATAAAGTTGTTCAGTATATGCGTATGAGAATGAAGTTACAAAAAAACAACTGTATACTTTCTGTATAAAAATTAGCATTATTCAACATTAAAAACATAATAATGCGAAAATAGTCATATTTTGTTTTAGATAAAAAGTTGAAACAATACAATACAGTACAATAAATTATGTGTTTTAAAAACAAGTTGTAATCATTTACAAGTTTTCACAATTGTTAACACACAGAAATCTAAACTTTGGGACAATTGGCACAACCTTAACTTCATGTACCAATCGCTCGACCCGAATTGTCACTACTTCACACTCCCTTATGACTCCCTTAGACTCTGACTTTTCGTACTTTATACTCTGACGCCAATTGCAAATCACCTTGTTGTCTCAACACTACACACAATTCTCAGTTATTGCACACACCTCTCATGTAAAAGCTCAAGGCTTCAACCAACAATACATTCTGCAGTCAATTGCACATTAACTTCTTGTCAAAACACTCCATGCAATGTTGTGTTGTTACACACACTTCTCATGTGACATCTCAGTGGTATCATCTAGAGCCTCCTCCTCTGTTTGGTGAATGGAGAACATGGAAGAGAGCAACCTGAGAAGGAGAAATGTAAGAGTGAGTGGAGGACAGAGAGTAGTAGTAAGAAGGTGGAGAACTATTTTATCCAATGAGATTTGGGGCACTGTGATAGACCATGTACTGAGCCATGGTGTGAGCATGAGGGAGGCTGGCTTGAGGGTCTTGCTGCTGGCCTTCCTTGAGGACTTCCACGAACAACTTGTACCACCAGATCACATTGATGATCCATAAAGATTTACTGTAATTATGTTGTCATCTGGGACAACGCGAGTTTCCACCGGGGTCTGCTTGTACGTCAGTGGTTCCAGGACCACCCACATTTTAGAGTGTGATTCCTCCCAGCATACTCTCCATTCGTCAACCCCATAGAGGAGTTCTTTTCTGCTTGGAGGTGGAAGGTGTATGAGCGAAACCCCCAGACTCAAGTCCCACTTGTCCAGGCCATGGAAGAAGCCTGTGGTGACGTCAGCCTTGAGCCCATTCAGGGATTCATACGCCACTCAAGGCGGTTCTTGCAGAGATGTCTAAATAGGGAGAACATCGCCTGTGATGTGGACGAGGCCCTTTGGCCTGACAGAAACCGAAGGCATCATGATGCTTGATCAAGGTTATTCCTCAGTCATGCTCAAAAATAAAACATTTTTGGCTGCGCATTTGTATGCTGTTTTAAGTTTGTTTGATGAAAAAAGTAGGCTCGACTCAGTCATTTGTACAAATGGAGAAATATCTTATTTTCCAAAATCATTGTCATTCATATGGTGTGTTCCATTTTACAATAGTGTTTTCAAATTTGCACTACAATGTGCTGTAAATACTTGGTAGTGTGCAGCAAAAGCTTAGTTGTGTGTGCTCAATGAATGCTATGTGTCATTGGAAAGTACGGCTGTGTGTACCAAATGAAAACACGAGTTCCATTTTGTGAACACAACGTAGAGATTTGATGGCAAGAGTCTTCTTGCAAAGGGAGTATCAGGTTTAGCATTTTGTGTGTGCAGTATTGAGAAAACCGTTATTGTATTGAGAAACGTGTGTTGACAATCGTGAAAAACTGTAAGAAATGCCTTTTTTTTTTTAAAGATAAAAGTACTTCATTCTGATGATAGTCATGTTAGTAGTAGACAAAAAGTTCAAATATGATAATAAAGTCATATATTAATATATAAATAGTATAAATATTACAAGAAATGACATTTTGAGTTTCTTAAAGAAGTTATATAATGAGAATAAAGTCATATCTTTATGATATAATATAATATTACAAGAGTTAGATAAAAAAACAAGTTTTAATAATACAATATTTGGATTTTTTTTAACAAGTTGAAAAACCTTGCTAAAGTCATTTTTTTTTTTTTTGATAAAATTAAGTTTTATGTTTTATTAACTGCGTAATTTTTGAAATTATGTTTTAGGATTAAGAATTCCTGTTTATCTTATTATTTTTCAAGAAAAAATAGAATAAAGTCATGTTTTCTTAGATAAACATTTGGCATGATAAAAGAAGATTGTTGTATTGTGTGCCTTTAATAAAACAAGATTGAAATTCTGAATATTAAAGGAAGGCTCCTTTAATTATACATGTATGGCTTGATTGGCAGTAAATAGTTAGTATAGCTACGAAACATGCATAAGAGCTGAAGAATACACTCCTATATTGATTTATTTAACTTTTTTCAACATAGAAGTACTTCCGTGTTGCAACGCCCCCAAGTGGTGACGTCACTAGTGTGTATACTCGCTTGGGGAACAGTAGTTCACGCAGACATAACAACGAGGAAGACACAAACGTCAGTTATGCCTTACTGTATTGCAAAATTTTGCAAGGCATCGGCAAGGAAAAACCCGCGAGACCCCCCCCAAAAAAAAAAAAAAAAAAAAAAGCTACTTGAGTAGACAATGGTTTGTTTGCTAAGTGCTGTCAACCTCCCGAAGGACAAGCAGGCGTGCGCGCAGCGAACATTTCAGGCATGAGGACTTCGAATATATGTTACAATTTGAGATGGGGTACGCCACACGCCTAATACTAAAGCCCAACGCAGTACCGAGTATCTTTAAAGAACCAGACGTGGGAAATAATCAAGCCGATGGAGGAGCCGCAACTGCTAGCAACACGGAGCCTTCACTCTCACAACAGCCGGCACAATTCGAGGTCTCCCTACAGCCACTGAAAGATCTCGGAGAAGCGAAGCAAATTTAAAGCGAAAGGTAGGCATGTTTCGGGGGTGGGGGGGCATTGGTTATTATACTGCACGGACTGTTTTATTTCATAATTCATTTGAAGGTGGCCAACGCAGGGGCACGTCGGCACGTTACCGTAATGCACAGTATTAACAATCGTTGGGGCGGCTGGCTTGACTTCGTCTTTTCGAGTGGCGGCTGGCCTGACCGCAGTGGGACGCTACGCAAAAAAGAAAAAAAAAACAGCTAGGGGAGGTTGGGTGCTGTAACGACGATACATTTAATTTGACTATTTTTTCTTTTTCCTGAAATATTTCGTCAGTTCCACACGTTTTGCATTGCTCGTACTGTGTGTCACATTACCTGTTGGATATTTGCTCCTCCAAGACTTTTCTTCTTCACATCTTTCATCGCAACCAAAGCTATCCTGAGAATGTCTATTTAGTATTGCCATGTTGAATGTCTGATGTTCCAGGATGCAGTTGAGATTGTCCGCAAGGAACCCATCCTCGAGTTTTTTCATTTCTAGACAGCACACATTCATTTCACATCCAAGGCAGACTTTCCTTCGGTAGTGTTATTTTGTCGTGTTGGCTCGAAGCGATAAGGTTTAATCCTTCCGGGTTTGACGCTAGATGCACGGCTGCGTTGCATAGTGCTTCCATAGTGTAGCGTTTACACACTAGTGACGTAAACATCCGGGTTATTTAGTCACGTGTAACAAACATGCCGGCGTTCGATTCATTTTAACAATGGTTTAAAAGTTATTAAATGTACATAAAAAAATAATCACGTCACCAAATTAATTATTGAAAAAGTAGCAACTTTTTGCTGCTAAAAATGGATCAATAAGTAAAGTGTCCCTTTAAGTTGTATTTTACGTATTAGATAAAAACTTTATTTTTCAAGATCCTTTTAATATTTTCTGTAATAAAATGTCATATTCTTAGTGAAATAAAAAATGTAATTTCCAAAAATGAAGTTCAATTTTTAAACACTTTAATTAAACTTGAACAGAATTAATAAAGGTTTCATGGTGGCACACTGGAAAAATTGTTTCAAATCATCACCATGAAAGTTTGAATTAGGACAACTTTTGGACACTGCCTCTCAATGTTATTTTTACGTGCACACAGTTATGCTTACATAACATTGAATGATATACATTATCGTGGCTATTAAATAAAATGATAGCCCTACAGTAGACATAAAATGTATGATAGACTGTAGATTTTTAGATGTGAAAGGAATGTTTCAGTAGGCACTACAGTATATTTCCTCCATATATTCCGTTCTTTACGTCATTTGAGGCTCTCCCCCATAACCGCTGTATTTCCGGGGCATCTTGCCGAGTTGCCCGTCGGGCGTGTGCGTAGGTTTGCGTGGTTGAAGACCACAGAGATGTTCCGAATTCGCTACCAGCTTTGCACAAAACATCTGATGGGGCCTCTTGCCTGCTCCCACATTGGCAACGGGAACCGTTCATGGACGCTGCCTGCCCTAATGTCTTATTCAGCACGCGTGTGTGCATGTGTGTGTGTGGTTGTGGTATTTACGTAAATAACTCAGAAATGCAAAAGTATTTCAGGGACCTTTTTTCCCCCCTTTGCCTAGACAGACAACCGCCTACTGGGGCAGATTTACAATATGTATATCTATTTTTTCAGCAAACAAAAAAACAAAAAAACAAAAAACATGGAAATGTTATCATATAAGAAGGTCACACTATCATGAGAATAAACCATTAATCGTTCACATAATGTGGGGAAAAAGATGTACTATTTTACGTGAATAGTCTTTTTTTTTTTAGATACATTTTTTTTTAAGCTATAATATTTGTTTTACTGCTTTAAAGCCATATTACACGAATAAATTAGTATCTTTGAGTCAATAAGTATTTTTTTCTTCCGTAGGATCTATTTTTTTCAAGACACATTATTACAATGGTTTTTTTCATTATGAAAAGTAGCCTTTTTGTTGTTGTTGAGAAAAACATATAATGCTATTACGTGACTAAGGTCAGATGTTTCAAGAGAATTGTCATAAAAGTTTCAAGTTTAAGAAGTCGTAATTTACCAGAACAAGTCACAGTATCCAGAATATATCCATCCATCCATCCGTCCATCCATCCGTCCGTCCGTCCGTCCGTCCATCCATCCGTCCATCCATCCATCCATCCATCTATCCATCCATCCAGCTATCCAGAATATACTAGTAAGAATAACTCTTTTTTTTTTTTTCCCCTACAGACAAAAAAATAAATAAATAAATAAATAAATAATTTCAACATAAAGAGTATGTTTTCTTCTGGATGAAACGTACTAGAACAAAGAAAGAACAGGTTAAAACACTTCCTTCCGACAAACAAAGGAATCCTGTAGCAGAGGAACAGTATAAAGCACATAAAGGAACCACAAATGTCCAAAATGTCTTTGTTTTACACAAGATGTCTTGAAGAGCTACCAAAGATGTCAATATCTGATGAATGGGCTTTGTTTATGTTTACATTTAGCATATGACATTTGTATAGCTATTAAATATTTATTATTAAACAACAGTTAAATACATAGTGATAAAAAGTAGCTTACTAAAATTACTAAGGGATGTACAGTGTAAGATCTCAGTAAAAGATCTCAATCATAGTTTTAAAGCTGGATTTAAAAGTATTTGCACATGAGGCTGACCTCGTTTCTTTTGCAGCTTATTGTATTTATGTGCAGCATAAAATCTAAATGCTGTCTCACCATGTTTGCTTTGAACCTTTGGCTCCACTAATTGACCCGAGTCTGGAGACCCCAGAGCCCCACAGGGTTTAAATACCATTCACATTTCTTTAATGTATTCAAGACTTAGACCACTCAGTATTATTTTTGGGAGACACAATGTTATGCCTGCGATTGGTTGGCAACCAGTCCAGGGTGTCCCCCGCCTACTGCCCAGAGCCAGCTGAGATAGGCGCCAGCACCCCCCCGCGACCCTTGTGAGGAATAAGCGGTACAGAAAATGGATGGATGGACAATGTTATGCTATTACATGAATAAAGTTAAATAAAAAAGTAAAATAAAGTCCTTTAATCAGTGTTTTAGTCAATGAGAGTTTGAACTTGGGCCCTGAGTCCCAATCCACTCATGCACTGTGCTCTATTTTTAAAGGATGAAGAGGGGTCACATTAAAACTCTCTGTCTCCCCCCTGTGGTGCATCCCAGGTTGCACTGCCACTCCATGTTGTACATCATGTATGTTTTGCTTGTGGTGTGTTTGCTGCTGTTGCCTTGTCAGGAACGGGGGTCAGGTTGCACATGCGCAAGCTTGAGGGAAGTGGATCTATTTTAACTTGGATATCAGCTTTTCACACGCAGATTCAGTATCACGTTCACTTGTCAAAATATGATACAGCCATGTCCGTTTCCATTTTAAAGGAGAAAGTCAACTACAGCCTCAAATATACAGTATGTGTCCCATATTAATGACACTTTGATCATTTTAACCCTTTATTATTGGATAAGTTTACACTCAATTGAAAAGAACATGGACATGAAAGACACATATCCTCTAAGTAGCAATGCATGTCACTGAAAATATATTAAAAATAAATAAATAAATAAAAACACACGCACAAAATAATAATAATTTACTAAACTATGGCTTCATGGTTCATGCATATGAAAAAGTAGCGCTACCTGGTGGAAAAAAAATACAAAACTAAAAGCCAGTACAATCTATGATTTTGTGTACTACTAGAAAAAGTCATGATCTTTGAAAAAAAATAAAAACATTTTTTTTTTTTTTTTTTTTTTTTTTTAGAAATAATATTAAAATAAAACGGCGGATAAGTGGGACAGAAAATGGATGGATGGAAGGATGGATGGATGGAAAAATAAAACTATTCTTAAAGATATTTTTTTCTCATCAACAAATTATGATTCTCTTAAGGTTAATAGCGACACACCATTTTTAGTAACAAGGTACTCTTGCAGAAAACAGTAAACGATGTGGCTTTTTGCTGCATGCTTTGAATGGGATAACATAGATATAATAAGCCATAATCCACAAGTGTTAAAGGGATATTTATTTACTTATTTACTTATTTAACTTATTTAACCATTTTTGGCAGTCAAACATTAATATTTTGCCTATAATAAATTTGATATTTTCATTATTTTTCATTTACAATTAGTCCCTTTTTTTCTTTTTTTAACCACACACAAGTTTACTTCATGTAAGCCACATGGGGTCTCCCAGGCGGAGAAGCGAACCCGCGCCAACCGGCTTTAAAAACACATTTTGCAACTTACTATCGACTGAAAATGACATCACAAGGGCTCAGATAACCAATCACAGCTCATCTGTTTTCTAGGTTTGGTCATGTAACATTCACAAGCTGAGCTGTAATTGGTTACCTGAGTCCTTGTGATGTCATTTTCAGTCGACAGCAAGTTGCAAAATGTGTTTTTACAGGTACTATTTGTACATGAAAAATAACAAGTATAAAGTTTTTTATAAACTTTTTATTGCTATAATGGGCTAAATAAGTGAAGTATCCCTATAAAAGTGTGTGTATATATATATATATTCAATGACAATAGTCCCATTTAAAAATAATAAAACAAACAAAAAAACCCAAAACAAAATATTATGATGATAAATTCAGATTTGTCAAGAATAAAGCAATATTTTTTCAAAATCAAAAGCTTTATTTTATTCTAACTAGAGTCTTAATATTGTGATGTTTAACTTGAGATTAAACTTGAGATTGACTTACTTATAAAATTATGACTTTTTCCACTACAAGGCTTTTTCTTTTTTTTCTTTTTTTTTTTAAATACACAGCATTCTCCTACATCAGACAGTAACACAACACTTATTGTTTCAGTAGCATGGCATCCTCACAGAAAACAATAAAAGGTACAACATTTTGCTGTATGCTTTGCATGGAGAAAATGTAGTGCCATATTGTGAAGAGCAGCACTCGTAATCGTAATGTGTGTAAAGGATTGCATTAGTTTGAATTAGTTTGTATTCATATTGCATTTCAAGTTCTTTTGTGAGACTTGTGTTATTTGAGGAAAATTGTATTTCTTAAAGATGAGATTAATTAATATTAACTGATAAGTAATACAGTTAAAGTTGGCATGTGACAAAAAATACAGCTTTAATCTAAAAAAAAAAAAAAAAAAAAAAAAAAAAACAACTCTTAAGATGACATGTATAGGGTATTACTCTTGTCATTTCAGCAGCAAATGGTGGAAAAAAGTACAAGGTGTACACACTGTATTGCTGCATGCTTGGAATGGAAAAAGTAGCGCCATCTGGTGTTGTAAGTGGTATTTTTGCTATTCCCGCCTAGCTATGAAGAGCCCCTTCAACCAATCAACCCCGCCTAACGCCGAGCCGGACCGAACCGATGTGCCCATGGACGACGAGCGCTGCGGCCAGGCGGCGGTAGCGGACGCGCCGCCGCCATCAGGTCGCACTCACAGGCCCAAGAGGGAACGCAAGCAGCGCAGCTACACCATGTGTGACATTTGCAACATCCAGCTCAACTCGGCGGCGCAGGCGCAGATCCACTACAACGGCAAGTCGCACCAGAGGAGGCTCAAGAAGAACAGCCAAGGAGGCAAGGTGGCAAACAACAAAGGTGGGCTTCAACCAGCGCGTGTGTTTTTTGTTGTTGTTGTGGCAAAATATCATTTTTAAAGCTGAATGTTGAATAGCTTGCGTGGATCACCCAATGGAAGTTAAGTTGGATTGTGTCTGCCTGAGGCCTACACACTCTATAGTGAGCGAGTGTGAAGTTAATTTGTGTGAAGTCTATCTTCAGTGGTTGTGTTCCTGAGGAGTGAACATTTTTAATCTGGGAGAATATTTGGTAGGAATAGTGGTTATGAAGCCATCCCCCAAGGCATGTTTTTGAAAATTCATCCGGGACACTTAACGAAATAAAATGTCCCAGTCTTGTTAATCATGAGTACACCCACAAAAAAGTTGCAATAAGACATGCCTGAAAAAACACAGCATGTCAGCCATTTTGATTTACAGTAGCCATATTAGCGTCATTTTGACCATTTCTTTTCTCAAAAGACATTGTAAAGAAATTTAAAGACTCGCCACTGGCTTAGTAGTATAACAGTTTTGTTTTTTTAATGACAATTCCGCCCCTGAAGACAGTTTACTTCAAATTGAGTAGCCATGTTTATCACGAGGAGACCAACATAGTCTCATGAAGCCAATAGTTAGACCAAAACAGTGAATTGGCTTATAGTTGCCATTTTTAGCTATTTTCAAAGTTTGTTCAAATACAAATGCAACCTAGTAATTCTGTGAAGTTGCCTACAGTCATTTTTGAGTGGGGAATTTTATTTACTAGTGGTATCGGCATTTTGGTATCAGTAGCAATTGTCGCAACCAGGAAATGGGCGTGTGTAACGGTTGCTCCGTGATCTGTTTTTTCTTCAGTACAATAAAGTTTAAAAAAACAAAACAAAGAAAGCAGTTTTTTCTTCGGTTGTTGCTTTGGGTCTTTCCGGCGCACTGCTGTTGATATATCGCCTCCATAATGGCCCAATTCTGCAACTGCAGTTAAAATACGTTGCTGCCAAGCTCAATCAATGCAGCTGGAGCGCTGTGTTGAGTGATTATCAGTTGCTCAAGCTGGAGCTGGCGAGCAAATTAGGTGGAGGTGGCCGCCTCCAAATTTTGTACACAGGAAAAACCCTGTAGAAAAATGGATGACACCTAATTGCGAAGAACCTACATTACGCAAGAATGGAACATGAAGGCAAAGTTGTAGTTAACGCGCCCTAAATTTTTCGGACAGTTCGGGCCACTGAGAAACTTCCGCTTAGCACCTTACTTTATATCTTTTGTAGCTTAATATGATGTTAAGTTTTGTTTCTTGTTTGCTTCAATTGCTTTTTATTTTACTTATTATTATTCTTTGCTGTATACAAGATTTGGCTTCACAGTTTTTATTTTCTTATTATTTTATGCATGTTCAAATAAAAAAAATAAACAAAAAAAAAAGCAACGAACTTGGCTAGGTAAAGTCAACTAAAATGTCTCAAGATAGCATGCCCAAAAAGACACAGGAAATCAGCCATTTTTATTTGAAGCAGCCATTTTAGGGTCATTTTGGCCATTTTTCTTCATCAAAGAAATGATTGGTATAGAGGTTTTGACCGATTGTTACCAATTGGAACCACATATACCAGACAGAAGGAAGACATTAAATTGCGAAATACCTAGTATGTGTGTTGGGTGGAGCATGGTGGCAAAGTTTAATGACTTGCCACTGGTTCAGTCGTGCAGCTCAGAATGTTTTGAAGTTTCAGACTGTATAAAGACAATTTCACTAAGCCACATGAAATTTGGTAGGCCTGCCTATAAGTAGACTCTCATGATTCCATGCCTGAAAGAAGTCAGCCATTTTGGTTTGAAACGGCCAGTTCTGGGTCATGTCCAGGGGACTTTCAAAGACGAGCTTGATCTAGATTCTATCCGACTACCGCCAAATTAGAAGCGCGTATACAAAGATACACGGGTGACTAAATTGCCGGACATTTGTGAGTATTCATCCTTATGTGTTATGTTGGCAAAGTTTGACGACTCGCCGTAACCCACACGTTCTCTTGTCTTCTGCTGTTAAATATTAAAACAGCAGATCGACGTGGGCTTGTCTCATCCGAGCGTTCCGTCGGGGGCAGTAGCGCTGCAGGTGATGTAAATGCGCATGTGGTGCCATGTAGCCGTGCTGAACTGATGCCGTGTGCAGATTCTCTCTGACACGCAGTCACAATCGCGCAGCCTTATCTCCACTCACCTTCTGCTGACTCCCCCAGGCTGCACGCCGCCCTGCTGTGTCCTCAGCTCCTCTGCCCCTCTGCTTGCATATATGTGTGTGCGTGTCTGCTTTGGATATTTTTAGAAGTCCTCTGTGGGAAAAGTAAGTAAATAAGTGTTTGTGTCAGCCCACATACTCACCGATGTGTTTATAGATTCATAAATTCCAGCCCAGAAAAGAGGATTTTTCTTTAAAATGTGTGTTTCTTTGAATACGTCGGCGTGTATTGGCTTCCTGCTCTGCCTCACTGAGCTGACAGTACGTCTGGGCTCTTTTTTTTTTTTTTTTTTAAACCCCCTTTCCCTTCTGGCATTGATGCTGGACATGTGCAGAAGCCAGACCCATGAAGACACGTGCACGACAAAGTTGTCCGTTGTCGGTTCACATCCACTAATGTTCAACATTGGTTGTGAACGCCTTGTAAAATGCAGTAATAATTGAAAAAGTGAGTAGAAAAAGTAGTGACACTTTGTAGTAGAGGTTTTTTTTCCCCCTGTTGTGTGGAAAATCATCAAACAAGCACGCTATGAGCTATATTTTGCAATTGATCACTACCCAGCCATCTAGTGTATCCCCAATTCCGATTGGTGTCCCATGGAGGTGTTGTTGTAAAATTGGCCAAAAGTAGTTCAACTTTTCCGCCATTGTTTCACTCCTTCCCCATTTCATTTTTTGCTATTGATGAAGTAAAAAAAAGAAAAAGAAAAGAAATGAAATTACCTGAAAGGGGAATTGGGGGAGGAAAAAGTCTTCCAATGTAATAATGAAGTGATTAAATTGCAGGCGGCAGAAGGTCAGAGTTGACCAAAATGTCACATTGTCTGAGTCACTTATTAAAGTTTTTTTTTTTTTTGCCCTGAGTATCGCTTCTCAGGCTAAATGAACACAGTTTCTTTCCACTAGAAACAACCTTGAAGATGTGTGTTAGCATTAACTCATATCATGTTAGGAGATACAAAACCCCTCTTCCGTTTTGCTAACCCGAAGGCTCCACTCACTACTACTGCTTTGTTGGTTAAAAGCAGGTACTAGTTATTGTTAGATTAGGCTTCTTAATGATTATTAGGGTGGCTTGTGCAAGGCCGTTGTGTCGCTGTGACCTGTCCCAGTTTGGCATCTTACTATCTGCACTCTCGCACACTTATTTACAGGTAGCTAAGACCATCAGGTCAGCTCATTGTCACAGGGGCCTGGGTGAGCCGTGGGCAGCCAAGACAGTATAAAATAGATTAGACCTTCTTCCGCATCCAGCAGAAAAGGCTCCACAGCTGTGACTCGATCTTTCTGGCATTCAGTAAATAGTTCAACTGAGAATATGCAGTCTCCTGGTTGTTATTATTCGTATAGTGAGTATTAAAAATAAAAAGACCGGTGAAAGTTTCCATCAGAACTTTACATTCTAGTACCTGATCTCCCCGGAATTCCACACATGCCAAGCTGATATCATACAGTTAGAATAAACCACTGCTGGTCGCATATTGAACAAGCACGCTACGGAGGCTTACCTTGCTTTCGTTATACACTTTTCACATTGCTCGACAGAGAGCCAGCTGCCATTCGATGTCACTACGCACTGAATGCGTTGCAACGTAAATAACAATGGCGGCATATGTCCAAATAAAGTTTCTACAGAATGTACTCAACTGGAAATGATTTTTCAAAAATTAATCTCACAGTTATGTTAGTAACAACCAAATAAATAATATAGAGCAAACCTGTCATTACAATCAGGGTTCATTTTAAGATTCAGTTAATGTTTCAAATAACAATAAGAAACGCCATTCCACAGTCTTTCTTTTGCTGCAGCATGCAGTTCGTGTCTTGATGCCCTCAGTCTACTGTCATATAAAATCTGTCACCTTACCGTCTACAAATGTGAGAAGTAAATCAGGCGAGCTTCAATTTGCTCTGTTGCTTATCAGCACTTTTTAACTTCTGAGGGTTTTTTTATTTTTATTTTATTTATTTATTTATTTTAACTGTTTCCTCACTGCTGGTTGCTGATTGTAATGTTTGCAAATGCATTGCTCTCACGTATTTTGGAAATGAGAATATTTGGTGAGGCTTTTGTTGATTTGATTTCTCATTTATTTCCTTCTTAGTAGGATAACACAAAAAATACAATACATAACTGATTTCCTCTGAACTTTGTGGTACGTTCATTTACCGAGAACAAAATATTTTACATTTTGGTGGATACAGCAATTTATCATTATTTTTCACCAATTTGAGTCAGCAGAATACAAAAGGCTAAATCCCTTAGTATGAGAATAAATTTGATAAAAATGAACTAATGATGGCTGCAGCTATTGAATATTTTTTTTTTTTTACAATTCACTATAATGCTTATCCCAATGGATTAATCAAGTAATTGGATAAACCATTGATTTTGCATTATTATGTGCATGTTCTACTTTAATATCTGTGACTTTGAGTGTATATGGCTTTAAAGGGAGGGGCCTAGTCTGGTGAGTGACATGGGTGTCAGCAAATGAGTGTAAAATTGCTGGCTGTTAGCCAGCCTGCTTATTGAGTGATTGGGCGTCAGTTGTGGCTATAGAAGTTTGTGATTTTATGTATGTATGTATGTGTACACACTTTATTTTATTTTATTTTATTTTTGTAATTAAATTTCAATAAAACACATTTTATTTTTGTTTTGTTTTGGAATTTCCACTTATTTCACAACTGTTTTTTTTTTTGTTTTTTTTAAGTTTTATAATGATGTGTGCTTTTGACCAAATTTGTATGCTTCCTTTCCTTTGGCTCCGATATAAGTAGGTCATGACTCAATGATCATGGCATCCCATGTTGAGCCCAAATGGGAACCTCAGTTCCAGCACTGTTCTTACCATCCTAGCTGTAATTGTAAATGTGTGCACGTGAATCAGAGTCAAGCCGTTTAGCAGGACCCACAGAGGAGTTATTTATTTCTGATTAGTGTTGTCAGGAACGTTGCAATAAGACTCCCACGTGGCGTATAAATCGGGCCTGGCACACTTGTTCATATGTCGTGTGGACGGAAGCCTCGGTGAGCAGATGATGACATGATGATGGGAAAGAGGCCCGATTTGACCTAGCAAATTGAGCAAAGTGTGGCGTCGTTGGGATCCGCCAAACCAAAAGTGAGAGGGAGGAGGAGAAGGAATTTGCATTTTTTTTCCACGGTCCTCCATATCTCATTTTCCTCTGATGTGTGCACTTTTTTTTGGTTTTTAAATTTGCCGTGCGTGTTAGGCGAGCGCTCGTCATCATGGCCGCCCGTCTGATGCCATCTCCTCTGCCGCGCCGCTGCTTTAATAAAGCGTGACGGATTGGATTAAAGGCGAGGATTTTCTGCATGAATGCATTTGCGCATCTGTGTTTTATTTTTGTGTCGCCTCATGCCATTTTCCCATTCCCCCCCCCCCCCCCCCCCCCCCCCCCCCCCCTCCACGACGACATGAAATGACTTCTCTCGTCACCCCCGCCCCCAGCCTTTGAACTCCAGGTGGATGCGTGAGCTCTATCATTTTATGTTGTTTGATTGGGGGTAATGTCCATGTTGCAGCAGGGTTGATGTCCTTTGTATATCCATCCATCCATTTACTGAACGGCTTGTTCCTTACAAGGGTCGCGGGGGGTGCTGGAGCCTATCTCAGCTGGCTATGGGCAGCAGGCGGGGTACACCCTGAACTGTTTGCCAGCCAATTGCAGGGCACACAGAGACAAACAACCATACACACAGAGAAGCACACTTAGGGACAATTCTGAACGCCCAATTAACCTGCCATGCATGTCTTTGGAATGTGGGAGGAGACCGGAGTACCCGGAGAAGACCCACACAGGCACAGGGAGAACATGCAAACTCCACCCAGGAAGGCCGGAGCCTGGACTCGAACCCGAATCCTCAGTACTGGGAGGCGGATGTGCTAACCAGTCAACCACCGCCCATGTCCTTTGTATTGTTTTATTATTTTTTTTCAACAATACTTTTAGAATTTATGCACTTATCTATCGTGCTGCCAAAGCTGTAGAACGTATTTCATATATGGGAGAATTAACTCCTTTTTGTATTTCATTGCAAATTAAAATAGTCATCATTCATTAACTCATTCAAACCCAAAAATGTATAAATATGCTTAATACTTTGTCCTTCACTCCCAAAAATGTATTTATGTTTTTTTTTTTTTTTTTTTTTATGCTACAAAAGGCTTTGATGCAGCTTCTGACATAAAGATGTTACTTATAGCAATGGTAGTTCTTACAAAAAACGGCCAGCATGTGGCAGCAGAGTATAAGAGATCAGCCAGGACCATGTTGCAACAAGCTCTTTTTGTCAGCGGTTTCACCAGGAATGTGACTATATTCTAATGCTAATTGCTGCAAACGGAAACAGATACAAATACACTGTTTTCTCGTGATGAAAGAAGACTAAATCTTTCTTTTGGCAGGTTCCATATTTTTATAGCAATAGAACAGAATAGGACGGCACCGTGGATGACTGGTTAGCTGGTCCGCCTCCCAATACTGAGGACTCCGGTTCGAGTTCAGGCTCCGGCCTTCCTGGGTGGAGTTTGCATGTTCTCCCCGTGCCTGCGTGGGTCTTCTCCGGGTACTCCGGTCTCCTCCCACATTCCAAAGACATGCATGACAGGTTAATTGGGAGTTCCGAATTGTCCCTAGGTGTCGCTTGTGTGTGTGGATGGTTGTTCGTCTCTGTGTGCCCTGCGATTGGCTGGCAACCAGTTCAGGGTGTACTCCGCATTCTACCCGAAGCCAGCTGGGATAGACTCCAACACCCCCGCGACCCTTGTGAGGAGCAAGCGGTTAAGAAAATGGATGGATGGATTCATGGCTAGAATAGAGTATTCTGTGGGTCTTGCAAAACCAGTCAAAATCCAGTAAAACAACAAAGGGGTTTGCTTCAGGGAAAATGGCTGGGAGGGAATGAGATAATATCAGTCATTAAATCGTTTACATAAAGAAAACGCATACTGTACCCAATGTGAAGCAAACCTTGACCTTAAAACCAACATGTTGAAAAGTGATTTTGGCATAGCCTACAATTGCACCCCTATTCAAAACTCACTACATGTAAACAAAAAGACATGTTGAAGCCGCTGACATCGCTTCAAATGCGACGTGGCTAGCGAGTCCTGCACTTTGCGCCCGACCCACTCGCTTTCCTTCTCCCCTACGTGGCTCTGCTCTGCCCCGGGGAGTGCCCTCTCCGTGACGGCAGGTTCAAACTCTGGGAAAAGGTCGGCGGGCACGCAAGGCCGGCGCACAGGAGATCCGCCGATGCGAGAAATGTGGTGGGAGCAAGCCATGGTGGGGGAAGGGCAGTTCGCTGTGCATTTTCATTTTGCCGGGTCGAGTGCTTTTGGCTGTGGATAAGCTCTTGAAGATGCTTAACCAATTGGATGCTTTGCTAGTTTCCTAAATGTCAGCAAATATCAATAACTTGTGAAACGCTATTCTATTAAATTTGGACTGAGGTCAATATATCAGCTTTTTAATGTCAATGTCTAATGTACAAAAAAAAAAAAAACATACCGCTCTCAAATAACAACCGTCATTTTGCAGCCAGGAAGACAAACTGGGTTAATCTCAATCAACACACACTGACATTTTTAAAAAGTTGACTTTTGAGCCCATTTAAGCTGGAGGTTCCATCTAGCTTGAACTCAGTTGCTAACCAAAACAGCAGCACTCACTCAGGCATGTGAACAGGCACTCAGATGGATTTGAGTGCTTTTAAAGGCTGCATTAATATACCATATTTCCTCAATACTAGTAAACAGTTCTCTGGTTATTCTTCAGCCTAGTGCGTCATCCAGTTTGAACTCAGTTGCTAATCAAAACAGCTGCACCTACCTAGGCACGTCAACAGTCTGAGCTGAATTAATTTATTTTAAAACTTAGTGGCTGGCCAAGCGGAACGCAGCTTCGGCGGTCGCTGAGGTAAAAACTCGGACATTGGAGGAATTCAGCGAGGCCATGATAAACCACTACCAGACGGCTTTGATGAAATTCTGTTCCACCATCCGGCGTCTCAGGAGAGGAAAGCAGTGCACCATTAACACTGTGTATAGTGGAGATGGGGTGCTGCTGACTTTGACTTGGGACGTCGTGAGTTGGTGGGAGGAATACTTTGAAGACCTCTTCAATTCCAGTGACACGTCTTCCTTTGAGGAAGCAGAGTCTGGGGACTATGAGTTGGGCTCTCCTATCTCTGGGGTCGAAGTCTCTGAGGTGGTTGGAAAGCTCCTCGTGGCAGGGCCCCGGGGGTGGATGAGATCCGCCCGGAGTTCCTAAAGGCTCTGGATGTTGTGGGGCTGTCGTGGTTGACACGCCTCTACAACGTCGCGTGGACATCGGCGACAGTGCCTCTGGATTGGCAGACCGGGGTGGTGGTCCCCCTTTTCAAGAAGACTATACCCAACTACAGAGGGATCACACTCCTCAGCCTCCCTGGTAAGGTCTATTTGGGGGTGCTGGAGAGGAGGGTCCGTCGGGAAGTCGAATCTCGGATACAAGGAGGAGCAGTGTGGTTTTCGTCCTGGCCGTGGAACAGTGGACCAGCTCTACACCCTCGGCAGGATCCTCGAGGGTGCGTGGGAGTTCGCTCAACCACTCCACATGTTTTGTGGATTTGGAGAAGGTGTTCGACCGTGTCCCTCGGGGAGTCCTGTGGGGGTGCTTCGGGAGTACGGGGTACCGGGCCCCCTGATACGGCCTGTTCGGTCCCTGTACGACCGTTGCCAGAATCTGGTCCGCATTGCCGGCAGTAAGTCGGATTCGTTTCCAGTGAGGGTTGGACTCCGCCAAGGTTGCCCTTTGTCACCGATTCTGTTCAGAACTTTTATGGACAGAATTTCTAGGCGCAGCCGAGGTGTTTGAGGGGTTCTGGTTTGGTGGCCTCAGCATTACATATCTGCTTTTTGCAGATGATGTGGTGCTGTTGGCTTCATCAAGCCGGGATCTCCAACTCTCACTGGAGCAGTTCGCAGCCGATTATATATGTATATTATTTGGTATATCCTCAATAGTATATTCCGGCATTCCGCATCTCACAATTTGAGATACCACCATCTACCCAATTTCTTCAATAATACAGACAGTAGACCTTCAGCCCCGATCAGTCACTGGGTGTGCAATCCATTTAAGAAAAATAAATGCCTCCTTCAAGTAGATGCTTCCCTCCCAAAGCATCTGGTGGCAGTTATTTATAGGATAAAAACTAAAAAGGAATAACAGCCTGCTTAGCCGTACTAGCTCACTCACTCTCATCTGGACAATTCCTCCTTGTCCATCCAAGTGGTCGCCTCCAAAAGCCACATGAAAAGTCCTCTCATTCTGGGCAGATGAAATGTCAAGAAACCCCCACCCCCACCCATTGCCCCCTCCATAACCTTCCACCCCTCACCCTCATTTCGCCTTTGGTTCAGTCATTCTCTGTGCCCTATGATTGCCCAACTTCAATGGGGCAAAATTACACCAGAGTGACTTATTACAATCCAGACACAGTGATGCAAGATGGAGAGGTTGGCAGGAATAAAATGGAGGACCTCAGATGGAGTCTGCAAGATGGGATCAAACCTTTTTTTTTTTTTTTTTTTTTTCCCACTTCCATACATTCAAGGTTCAATAGCAAGCAGTGGAATATATATTTATTTATTTATTTCCACAAAATCAAAGGCTGAGATATAGATAGAAACAGACAGCCTCAAGACTGTTTCCACCAAGAAGTACAGTTTGACTTTCAATATGCTTTTTTTTTTTTTTTTTTTTCCAGTTCAAGGGTCCCAAAATGTTGGAATCATACTGTGTCAACTATTACTTTTGTGCCTACTTTTCTGAATTATTTAATCGGGGTGCAGGGCATAGATGTGGTAGATGGTCTGAATTTGGACTGTACCAACTAATCTGGATAACATTTGTTGATGATGTCATTGGTAAAGCGTGAAAACGGTTTCACGTTTTCAAGCACATTTGATGAAAAAAAAAAAAAAAAAAAAGAGGCGCGTCTATGTCAAACAGTCACCTACACTCCTTTCTTTCCTTGCTCGGGAACTACACTGGCAATGCTAGGCGATATGCTAGCTTGTGCCGCACCAGCTAGCTATTAGCACCAATAAACATTGTCCGTACACAGTGTCACGCCGCTCATCAAACTCGCTAATCTTCGCCTCCATTACAGCAAACAAACACCACTTCTGACAAGTATAGTTATCATTTAAGCAGCACGACAAATAATTACAGTACAAGGAGAAGCTATGCTAAACGCTAAGCTATCATGAAATGCATTCATGAAGTGAATACCAGAATAAGTGCCTAGATGGTACAGTATTTCACAGAAGTCTGGCTGCAACCGCGTTACAACGTACAGTGGAGATTAACCAACTACAAACATCAAATTAGCAGGTAAATTAATCGGCATCTAGAGAAAGAAAAAAATATATTGCTACAGCTCCATAATAAGCGCACGCTACATGACTGAAAACCAGAAATGAATTAGTAGGCTACGTTACCGCATGTGTCTGCCAGGAACAGGAGCCTCTAAGGTTGTAAGTATATACATTTATAGTATCAGCAGTAGGGGTGTGAATTGCCTAGTACCTGACGATTCGATTCGTATCACGATTCACAGGTCACGATTCGATTCGATACCGATTAATCCCGATACAAATTTATAAGTTGATTGTTGTGATTTTTTTTTTTTTAATTCAAATTTAGAAAATACTAAACAGTAAACTTGTACAGTGTAAGATTTGGATGAAAATGCATTATTTATTCATCTGAAACTTCAGTCTTATAAAGGTTGTAATCTGTTTCATGTTTGAACAGCATTGAAATAAAATATTAAGGCTCAATGTTCTATTAATATAACATTCTTCCATGCTAACCCGAAGTAAGACGTTTTGTTGAATATTTTTCCATTAAAAATGGAAGTTTAAAAATCGATTCAGCCGCCTATTGAATCGATTCGAGAATTGCACGATGTAATATCGCGATATATTGCCGAATCGATTTTTTTTAACACCCCTAATCAGCAGTGTTAATTGTGATTTTTTTGCACCCTCGAGTGCTGAATTTTTATTTTGAGTTTTGAGATCTACACAATGTTTTCAAAATGATATTCATGACTGTCTCAGAAAATTAGAACATTGTGATAAAGTCCATTATTTTCTGTAATGCAATTAAATAAGCAAAAATGCCATACATTCTGGATTCATTACAAATCAACTGAAATATTGCAAGCCTTTTATTGTTTTAATATTGCTGATTATGGCATTCTTTTACTTGGTCTGAATAAATATTCTAATATTTTGAGATAGGACGTTTGAGTTTTCTTAAGCTGTAAGCCATAATCAGCCATATTAAAAAATTAAAAGGCTTGCAATATTTCAGTTGATTAGTAATGAATCCAGAATGTATGGCATTTTTGCTTATTTAATTGCATTACAGAAAATAATGGACATTATCACAATATTCTAATTTTATGACACAGTCCTGTATCTTTGTTTTTGTGTGTGCTTGTTTTAGTCCTATTTTTGGACAGTTTAGGATATCTAATGGACTATATAAACTATTCAAAAATGGTTAAAATTATAAAATCTTCACATAAGTTTATGTAACAATATCTACTGTTTCTGTGAAGAGATTCATCTGTGATATTTTTTTTGGCCATATGCTCAGCCCCATTATTTGATGTGTTTCCATTGTAAAGGGTGCAAAAATATCCGACCTTTGCTGTCCCACCTGTCTAAATTATTGGCCTTTTTCTGCCAGATCAAATGTAATATCATATACTGAAATTGAAATGGCAGCAATGATGTAATAAGGTCTAAAGGGGGAGTTTTGGTGACATTTTTGTGGCAGTGTGCCCTTGGATGGTTTAAATGTGTAGGATAAGCGATTCAGATTGGATGGATGGATGGATGGATGGATGGATGGATGGATGGATGGATGGATGGATGGATGACTTGGTTCACTAAAGGTTTGGAAACACTGCTGTGATGTATACATCAGCACTGCCATCATTAATTTGTTGGCTTGTTTTGGGGGGAAACTTTCTATTTTCCCCAAATGTGTCACTTTAAAGACCTTGTCACCCTGCCGTAAGCTACTGTATGTTCTATATGTAGTCAAAGCCTCTGTGATATGACGGATAAAACAAATATTTATGCACTGTCGGTATGTCACTTCCTTATGCAAATAAACTCCCATGAGTATAGCCGAAAGAAACAACACACACACACAAACACACATATCGGCGTTTACAGCGAATGATCTTCATTGTTATTCATGTATTAATTTATTCGCTGGTGGCAGACGCCAAACGGGGCTGGAATATGCAGATGCAGGTTTGTTTCTTCACGGGAATTTTCCGGCCCACCGCCTCAAGCCGATAATCAAGACGGGCAGGGAAAGAGGAGGAGGCTTGGAGTCCTCTTTGGTGTGTTCCAAGTGTGATGGAATGGTGTCCTTGACATCAGGGTGAACATGTAGCGCCATCCTCCCTCGCTTGTCGACAATGCGTCCAAGCACCCGTGGACTGACTTTTTGCCTTTGTCTCACCGCTCACTCCATAAAGAATCTGGACGTAACTCAAACAATCTCAACTGGCTGGCACATAAATATGCACATTAACTATAGCATTTGTTCGACTTCTATGTTACATTAAAGGTCAAAAACTATATAGTACAAATATGATATACAGTAAACATTGTACATCAGAGTTGTGTACTGTATAGAGCATTACATTAGAGTGGTATAGTACTGTACATAAAATGCTAAATTAAAGTTGTATAGGGCAGTAAATATATCAGTTTGGTACATTCAAAGCGATGATGTAAACATTGGATGTAAATATGACACGCCCTGGTCTGTTGAAAATGAAATATGATGTAAATATTTGATGCACATGTGCCGCTCGAGACAAAAAAAAAAAGTTAATTAGAGTGTAAATCCAGCCCATGAGGATGAGTTCTGAGCTCATAAATAAAACCAATGCATCCGCGGTGCAACGATAAAATGCATCAGGCTTTATTGAGACGCTTACAGTGAGTATCGGCGGGAAGGAAATCAGCAGTTGGGCGAAAACAGCGGTCACACAGCGCGGACATAAATAGTAAATGACTACGAGATGGCCACAAGGCTGTTGGCTGTAGGACACGTTTGTTTTGCTCCATGCGTTATTGCTGGCAACAGCACGCCGGAAGGAAGTCAGGATGCGAAAAGAACGCTAACAGACAGGTGTCCATCCATAAAAGTAGTTTTAATATTATGGTAAGCCACTCCAACATTATGAAAAGCTATTAAATGTTAAAGTTAGAGATGACTGCCAATTCCTTCACCATTGCTCAAGATGAACTCTTCTTTGCCACAGGTCATTTACAGGATTATTCTTCCTGTTTGGGGTCGCTAATGATGGCAGTTATTATAGCATGCACACACATGTGTACTTGTGTATATACATTTTCTTTTAAAACAATAAATGCCAATTTTGAAGTGCACCCCATATTATACTAAATGTCTATTTGTTTTCTATGTTATTAAGTCACAAAATACAAACGTGGTAAGATTGCTGCAAGCCCGCTAGCATCCTTCACAGCTGATATGTTGTTCCCTTGCCTATCCCGCAAAGGAGAGAGAGGACACGCACGATGCCCGCCGGGCGCGCGTCCGGTCCAGAGTCCGGGGCCGTGTGTCAAATCAGCAGAGCCTGTGTGCACCCGAGGCCCAATTTGTAGCGTATAATTAGCTTTTAATCAGTACCCTCGTTGGGGCGAGCAGCCAAGATTAAGCCCGGCTCTGGCTCTGCTTAAAATAAGCATTCAGAAATTGCCTTTGAAAGTCTGTGACCCGTAGCATCCAATCACACCCACACACCCACGCGCGCACGTACGCGCACACACGCCACACGCACGCCCATCACGCACACACGTTGTGATGTAGCTTGTTTATTTGCCCTTTCTTTTCCCTGGAATATGTTGTCATTTTCCAGTGATGCTGGCCTATATGTCAGTATTTTTGCATACAAGTGTGCATGCATAAAGACAAATTTTATACACTCCTCAAAAAAATTAAATGAACCAAGTTTTCCCTTAATTGTTTAGATTTTTTTTTTTAGCAGTATATATATATATATATATATATATATATATATATATATATATATATATATATATATATATATATATATATATATATATATATGTATATATATGGCTAATATGAACTGTTCTCCAACGCGTTTATGCTCCATAATAGAGTGGAGTCAGATGAAAGGCTTTATTTATTTATTTATTTATTTTTATTTTTTATTTTTTATGTGATTTGCTTCAGCTGGGACGTAGAATACAAAGTCGCGGAGAGGCGGGAGGAGAGTCAAGGCAGCCACATATAGCCTTCTGTTGCTAATATGCTCTGAAGTTGTAGTTATTTCCACATGCAGGATGGATTTGTTCATGTATTTTTTTCACAACAGAAGAGACAAAAAAACAATAACAATCGGAAGAAAAACAACTAAATCGGAATTTGAACCATGATGTTCCATTGTGGTCCTGTAGGTGGTAGCAGTTTACGTTTAAATCCAAACTGCCATGGCCGTGACCCTTGTGAGGAATAAGCGGTTCTGGAAATGGATGGATGGACCACCAGCCACACAGCATGATTTTTTTCCCCCAACCATAGGAGAAGGAAGGATTTGAAGATTTCGATTTGGTTTTGATATTGCATAGTTACACGCTTAGTTGACGACTACATCTGCTTTGTACTTTTGGACAGACACAAGGGAAGGTATGGTGGCCCCAAATTAGCAAAGAGACATAGGGTCTTTATTTTTATAGATAGTGTAAGTGGGTGTATCACACACGGACATGAATGATCGGGGTGGAAGGCGGTCTCCGACATTGGCTGGGAAGCAAGTTGGCTGTGTTCACAAACTTCACACCCAGGGCTGTAAATTAACTTTTTTGATGACCAAGCCAGCGTGGCTGCAGACTCTCTAAAAAAACTGGACAAACACAATTTCCAATAGCCAATTCTGTTTCCTAGTGAACAATTCCCCAGATTTTTTTTATTTTCGAAGCTCCTAAACATAACGTAACAACATTATGGTGAGATCAGTCGTCAAACATATGGCCCGTGGGCCGGATCAGGCCCACCGAGGGTTTTAATCCGGCCCACGAAATGGTTAAAAAAAAAAAAAAAAAAAAAAAAAAAAAAGTGTAATGTCAAACCAATTAATCAGCCTTCAAGAATCAAAGCATATAAATTTGAAAAATGTATTAAAAAAAAAAAAGGGCATTAAAATTTGTACATGGAATTGCTCTGCGTGTCATTATTTTACACACAACTTAGAATTACGGTTTGTTTAAAAAAATAAAATTAAAATAAAAACATAGACCAACATTAATCAAATAGAAACGTACTGAATAAGACACACATTCAACTCCTGGTAACACAAACACATATGACAAGGATTAACGTCCTTGTAACTTCATTAACTACACCACACAATGTAGTCTGCCAACAATATGCAAAACAGTAGATATAACACGCCCAGAACTTATACGGGCAAGTGTTGAAGCATCTCATTTGCATTCATGTTATTTTTTGGGACAATATATTTATAGTTGTGTCTCGCAAATTAGGGCTTGGGCACATAGCAAAAATCTGCATATAATTGATGGCAAAATAAGTTATATACCATGATTTTACCAATCCGGCCCACCTGGTAATATATTTTCCTCCATGTGGCCCCTGAGCTAATATGAGTTTGACATC
The DNA here is from genome assembly GCF_051991245.1 of Festucalex cinctus. NCBI lineage: Eukaryota > Metazoa > Chordata > Actinopteri > Syngnathiformes > Syngnathidae > Festucalex > Festucalex cinctus. The sequence continues at coordinate 54,860,743 of NC_135411.1, forward strand.
CCTGGTTTATGCTAGTTGCTAGTAGGCCTAAGTTAGAGACGTGCATGTCAATTTTGGTGGAGATTGGTCGTAGTTAACACGTTAAGATTTTTAAAGTGAGCGTCTATGGGGAGGAAGGCTGAATGCCAATATCATCCAAAATACTGTGGCGATTGTTTTTATATTTTCAGAGGTTGAACTGGGCATACAACTCTAAATTAGGCCTACATCAATCTCTTAAAATAGCAATATGATCGGTTTGTTTTTGTTTACGATCGGTTGTAGTTTTCTGAAATTAAGCCACCCTCCCCCACAGTCTCTCATAAGGTACGAAGGTAACAGTTAACTCTGTTGGCCTAAAAACTAACAACAACAAAAAACAAGCAAAAACAAAACAATGTTGGCCTAATTCATATAGAGGACCATATTTAAGTATTATAGTGAAAAATATTTGCTGGTAGAAATGAATTATGAGGTTGATAACTGCTGCAGTATGTCCGGTTAGAACATAACTTGTCCGGGTAAAGCAATGATTCAGACCAATTTGTTTCTTTCTGTTGTTTAATTGTGGGGATAGGGTGGGAATTTATACGTGTGGTTTCTGTAAAGCAAATACAATACTGTCATGATGCAGGGCTCTCAGTGTTGCTCTTTTCCTTTTTTCAGTCTCTGAGTGATTGAGGGGGCGTTTCCCCTGGCGCCGCACCTGCGGTGCATCAACATTAAGCCTTTATAAGGACTCTGACGTCGCCTGGACGATGTCGGATTATTCTCCCAAGTCTACAGCCATTGCCTTGTGTACTTTGCTATAGTTCAGTTTTGCTCTCGTAATTTTGCTACGTTATTTTGTGTTGTGACTTTTTGCCTGTGATATTTATTAATTAAGAGCCATTGAGTTACTAGTAGATATTTTTTCATCTTGCCTTTTGCAAGCACCTTGTGTTTTCTCCCATTTTTTCCATCCTGGCTGTGGCCAGCGCTTTTTGTTGTTTCCCCTATTTTTGAACTGTAATAAATGCTGTCAAACTCCTCTGTTGCCGTGATCTTGGGATCCACCTATCCAGTTCATACTGGACTCTGACAAATACAATACAAATTAAAGAGAACCAATGGTGTGGCTATAATACAATACTACTTAGCTGAGCTACTTAGTGGTGCATAAGTCCAAAATAGTATAAATAACATTAACCTAAATGAATATATAAGACAAATTACTGGTAACGTTACATTGGGGCACCTACCTGCGAATGCACACACACATTAATAAATTAAGCTAAGCTTGAACATGTAGCAACCAACTTCGTCTGTCGATTAGCATGGGTCTTAACAACAAATATAGGTGGCCAAGACGTGCCTAACTATAATTAAAACGGGACCAATCAACTGACCAACAGAGGGCGCTGCAACCTCCCAAACAGTTCAATCTGTCCTTTTAACATATAGTCTGCTTTCATTGACGATGATGATGATGGCAATGTGTGATGTCTGTTTGTGTTTTTGTAGCCTATGTGTGTCATAATTCCAGTATGTATTGACCAAGTTTTGGTGAGTGAGGGCTCGTTTGCTTGCAGCAGCGTTCCATCGATCCAAAACACAGATTCTCTCGTAGTAAAGTGAATCCAAGGAAAAAGGCTTTGAACAGCCTCGGGTTTCGGGCATCTGACACTTTCGCCCCAACACGAAATCCTCGAAGGTGAAATGCTACTGTAGACTTACTTGTGCGCTGCCCTTCTGATAATAAAATGTGGTCTTTAATCCCGCCCAATCGCTCGAATCCACTTCTGTTTTAGTTCCGTGTCGCAGGGAAACGAATGCAATGAAAGGTAAAGGTGCTTTAATAAAGTTTAAAACGCAGGAAGAGCATCCCAGTACGATACAGTGGATTTTATTTTTCGCCCACGGCATCGTCCATTTGCTGTGAAGGACACCGGAAGTTGATGTGACAACGATCACTTCACTTCCGGGTTTTGTGAAAAACGTCTATGCCTCTCGCATTACCAGCCAAATCGGCTAGAAAATTTTTATGACCACCTGCCTAAATGAATTTTAATCCTCATTTGGTGGGTTGGCGGGTGTAATTTACAGCCCTGTTCACACCCATAACGGTGTAACATTTCTAACTCCGCACGTTGTGAAAGTCCCAAAAGAAAGAAAACAGCCTATGCGCACATGAAGACCGCACTTTGCACTCGACTTGCGCCTGCACTGTGGTAGGGCCAATAGTGCTTGCGATGCAAGAGAGTTTGAGTGAGTCATCATGAATAAGTCACATTGACATGCTCAATCAAGTTTGTCACGAGTAACAATATACCATGTCAACAATTTCAATGTATTCCATTGAGTGGCCTATAAAAAAAAGTTAGTTTCTCTTATTCTAAAAGTGGAAGGAATGTGTCAAGTTAGACAAATATGTCAGAATGAAAATAAACACTAGCTGCCTGACACCGCTTTTCAAAACGATTTATTTTTAGACCTCCTGATCTCCACAGCCTGATCATGCACCATTTGGGTAGCCATAGTGTTAATTGTGAAAATATTTCTACATGTCATTGTTAGCAGCGTTTGGCGGAAGGATGCTAGTTTTGTGTGTTTAGTGTGTCTGGACTGTATTATTTTGGAGCATTCCTGAGGTCAGTCCCCCCCCCCCCCCCCCCACACCCTCTCTATACTCCGTTGGCTTTCCCTCTACACACTGTGACTGCGCTCCACGAAGCAGAATGGGATTTGAATAGCTGGAAACAAATGAGTGTGAAGAGTCATCTTTTGGCTCATGACCTCTTCCGGGGGGAGGGTGGGCGGTTGCAGGGATCTGCGCTGCTGCTTATTGTTCTGTCAACAGCATCTGCTGGGCCTGATAACAGGATTAGAGCGGACCGCCTATAGGCCCGCCGGGATTAACCAGCAAAGGGCCTTTTTTTTCATACATAAGAGACTCTATGTTTGTATGTGGATGTAATTTGAACTCCAAGTCAATCCCCTCTCACCCCGACAGTACTCGCACAAGGCTAATTTCTTTCCCCTTTCTATTTTTTTCCAATTATAAGCTGTCACTCTCTCCCAGAGACAATGTGGCCACTGCAAGGACGGACATTTGTAATAGCAACGTTCGCTCTGAAGTGCGCGAGTAAATCAAGCGCCATTATCCCCGACCAATAGATTGGAGGTCAAGTCAAGGTCTGTCAGGGTGAGTGTATGCGGGCGTGTGTGTATTGCTCATGAATATTCCACTTTAGTTTAACTCCATTACACGCTACCATGGGCTTCTGCAGGAAAAAGAAAAGCCTTATGTTACAAAGTTTCTCATTACACATACAGCAAGTCATTTGATGTTTTTCGTGGTCATTGGACAACAAGTGCTGTAGAAAGGACAAGAATAGTGACTACAATCGATTGTTGGGGCAGTTTAGCTCTGTTTACTTTTCCCGCAAAATCGTTTTTGGCACTGCACAAAATATATTAAATATTTTTAAAAGTAACATTTTAAAAAAAGAGTGTGGATGTTTGTTCGTCTCCGTGTGCCCTGCGATTGGCTGGCAACCAGTCCAGGGTGTACCCCGCCTACTGCCCAGAGCCAGCTGAGATAGGTTCCAGCACCCCCCGCGACCCTTGTGAGGAATAAGCGGCCGAGAAGATGGATGGATGGATTTTAAAAAAAGCACCAGTGTAAATGGCAACCAGTATTGGGAAACTTTGTTTTCTACGCAAACTAGTTTAAAGTTCAGTTCACAAATTTTAAAACAAACTAATTCAGGTCATCTGCGATTGGCTGGCAACCAGTCCAGGGTGTACCCTGCCCGCTGCCCAAAGCTAGCTGAGATAGGCTCCAGCACCCCCCGCGACACTTGTGAGGAATAAGCGGTCAAGAATATGAATGGATGGATAGATAATTCAGGTCATAGTTCGTAATTTAATATTTTGAATCAAGTTCACCGTTACAAAAATGAAGTAGTTCATAGTTGTCAAAATACTGGCATTTCCAAATTGTTGCCACCCATTCAGCCCACTCTATTGTTCAATATATAGAGAGCATTGATATAATCTTGCTCTCGCAAGATGAATTCTCGTGGTATTTGTGTTCACAAACTCCGGAGAATACATCTTGTACCGCTCCTGCAGATAACCGCCGTTCCAATCACAGAGCAACATTGTGTTTGGGGGCGGGATATGCAACTGTGATGAAACCAGGAAGCCAGCGCAGACACCTGAGCTAACAAACAAACCTAACATGGACTAAAGGACGCTGCAATTAATTCTGTTCTCGCAGAATTACCGTTTCCTTGTTGAATGTTGAACACCGAGAGGCGCTTCGTGCATTTCTACCTGGTAAGATGTTTGTGCTTTTCCCCCCTTTGGCAAGAACGAATAAGAAATTTTCACCCGTGGCCGTGATTGGTTAAAACAAACGTGTAGAATGTTGCATCATCCAATCAGCTCGAATTATTGTACAGAATGTCCCGCCTTTTACCGACCAAATTACTGTGGAGAGGTACCAGATGGATATTACTATTGCCAGATTAGCATTGATACATACGGTAGTTTTTAAATACAATAATGTGCCTGGTGTCTTCTTTCCCTTGCATTATTATTATTTGGTTGTTGCGCTGGGCTGACCATTTTGGTGTCGACCAATTAACAGACAACGGCGGTTTTCGCTCTACCCTTTAGTGGTTACTTCTCGGGCTTGTACCGCAACAAAGGTGTTTCTAAAAAGTGCCTCATGCCGTCTTCATTTTCAGTTGTCACATGGCAGTGACTGTTTTTTTGTTGATCAATCAACAGACAAAGGCATTACACCCGTTTGGTGCTGGTCTTCTACTGTAGATACCTCAATGAAGGGATGTCAAAAGTGTGCCTGGTGTCTTTCCCTTTTCATCGTTATTTGGTTGCCCATTCTTTTTTGACCAATCAACTTACTGCAGTGTGTCAATCTCCGCAACAGTCTTTCTATCTCCCCTTCTGCTGACCAATCAACAGACCCGAGTTTTTGGTATACCACCACTATGGTTGTATGAAAACCACACACATCTCTATAAATGTAGTTTAGCTGAGTTGTATGCTTGTTTTTCCTCCAATCAAAGGGGTAAAAACCTGTGAAGGTCTCCAAATCACTAAGCATCCATTTTTCTCCCACTGCCTCCCCGTCAATAATCTATATTGGTGAATTATTGCAGCTCTGGTGTGATGATGGGCTGGCTTGGACCGAAAAAATCTCAAATGTGTCCTGTTCGTCTCTAATGGAGCTTGTGAGGACTGGCCGATCTGTTCGAGAAGCTCATTCAGCAAAAAAAAAAAATCAGCATGACGAAAGTAGCGGCTTCTCTCAGGCTGACAGAAGTCTCCGATCTGCGTATTGTGTCGCAGTTGCATTGACTCCCTGTCACTGCCGCTCTCCATTATTCCATCTCATGCGTCTGTCAGCCTCGCGCCACCGTTAGCTCGCTGCTGTCAAGCTGTTTGTCACTCCTTGTCTCCACGCTGCTTTCCCGCTCTTCTTTTTCACTAGGATATTCCATCCATCCATCCATCCATTTTTGACCAAATGTGTTTTCAATTTGGGTCTATTATTTATTTTATTTTTTTACCTCAAAGGACTTGGGGCGAACTAAGACTGTTATGTAGGAACCAAATTCTGTTACAATTTGGGTCTTCGTCCCATTCTGTTTCTTCTGCTGTCGCACAGGAATGACCATCTAGTCGCTGTTTGTAACACCACCCTGTTGTTGGTTGTTACCCCGATGGAAGGGCATCGCAAAAGGTCGCCCTTACATAAATGTAGCACAACAACATCAAAGTCTCCTGACTCACGTTTGCGCCGAAGCGACACAGTTACGCGTGCATAACGCTGCACACACAAACGATGCGTTGGCGCACACTCGTGCGTTTGTTTATTTGCGCGCATGTGTTTGCCCGCGCCGGCACATTTGGCTCGCTCGGCTAGACTCCTCCCAGTCAGAGCGCAGGCTGTCGCTGCTCGTCAACGTTAAAACCAAGCCGATGCCCTCATGCGCCCCGACAGGCAGGCGGCCTGCGGGAAGCGACGGGATGCGGGAACACTCACACGCCCACGGCCCTCATACAACCAGGATTTAAAAAAATAAATAAATAAATGTTTACGTAAAGGATGATAAAACATACATGTTGAATTACACGCAGCCATGACATTTGCAATTCTTTATGCTTTATGCTTCTTCATGACCTTTTGAGAATAAGATGCCATCCGTGCTGATTTTGGTGTCTGGCTGAGGATGCGACGTGGCCTAGTTTTACAGCCGGCGCATCCTCCCAAATCTTATCGCTTTTGACGTCCGCGGGCTGCTTTTCACAGATGTTCCAGGGTCCAACATGAGGCCCTTCATTTTTCCAGAGTCGAGCCACATTTCTGTGGTTCCGCTGGACCATTTGCACCTCTCAATACCTTTATTTTCCCTCCGCTATCTTCCACGAGGGTGTTTAGGATTGGACTACTAGCACTGAGATGTAATCTTCATCCTGTTTCAAGACACTTGGTTCCCATAAACAAAATAGGTGCCTTGACATATGAGTTTAATTTATTCCATGACCATGTTCATAGACAAATATACTGTTTATTGAGACGTCTCAACTCCTCTCACAGTTGATCATTGTGGCACTAATGCTTGAAATGTTGGTTCGAAATAACTATTTTAATCATTTTGTAATCGATTTATTCTTTGAAGCAATTGCAGTGGCTTGATTTTAGCAAGGAAAGTACACAGTCATAGCCATGAATGCAACTGTATTATCCATCCAATAATGGAATCAGATTGAAGTTTGCACCGCACAGCTGTATGACCATGCTGATGTTGGTGTCATGTTGTATTAATGAATGTATTTGTTTGCATCTGCACAACCTATTCTCATAGATAATAACTACAGGTGGGGTGCAAGTTGCAATATTCAATCCCAAGATTTGTCTTATAATTTTTGTAACTCTCACATATGGCTCGCCTCCGCTAGCTGTGACTCCGCCTCCTTCTCCTCCTCATCCACTGGTGAACCCCAGTTGACAAAACTCATTGATGAATTATTAATTTGAGGGAACCCTGCAGCGTTGTCTCATACACACACAGAGTCTCTTCTTCTGGTGGTCTTGCTGTAAAGTTATTTATGGCAGTGATGCTGAATTTTCTTTCACTTTTCACTTCCTGTCCCAATAATTTTGCACATATATGAAGGCATACCCGCAATGCTGAACGTGGAGGTACGGATGTGACTAATGTCTAAGCGTATATTTCCATTCATAGAAGAATCTTCCAGGTTTATATTTGGAACAGTTGGCTGCACTCGCCCACCACATTGGGGCTCTTATGTAAACAGGGCAAGTCTCTCTGCATCAACACATTATGTCGGAGAAGCCAGCCCGCCTGCCAGCCCATGAATCATTTCACTTATTTACTTGGGTGCCATCTCATCCAGCGCTGTAATACATTATCACCACAACAAAAAACAACAACTATCACACGCAAAACGGCTTCATTAGCAACTTATCACTGATGGGATTCAATTGAGGTGCTAAGTTATGAATGGATGCCCTTTATATTGCTTATTAATGAAAGGCTGAAGATAAACGTGTGTAGAACAACATTAGATGTACATGAAAGAACATTTCTATATTGCTCGTTTGAAAAAAATATGCATGGCATTTATAAATCAAGTGGACAAATAATGCCATAGAATTTGTTCCAGCATTGCGTTGTAGTATCGTGCCTTGGTTTTGCTTCTTAGGCTTTCGTTGAAAATTGATGGACGATGAAAATTCACAAATAAGTGTATGTAATCTTGCGTCACAGCAGTGCCTTGAATGGTAAATTGTAGCATATGTTCTAGATTGATAGCTAGTTAGCTAGCTACAGTGTATGAAGCATTGCTTTGTTGTGTTGCATTATAGCCTTAAGCTGAGTTCACACGGCAGGAGGATTACCCCGATTTTATCCCCAAATTTCCCCCCCGACAATAGTAAGGCCGCACCGACATCAAAACGCTAATCTTAACAGATAACGGCCGCTTGGAAGGTCGTTTGAGCCTCTCTGATCTCAAATTTGGGATATTCAACATGTTGGATTGTTTTGACCGGACTTCGCACTGTGTGTGGTGTGCCCCGAGGACAAACAAGGATGCAGCCAGTTGACGGTGACGTGCAGCCAATCAGAAAGCTAGGAAGACGATGGGGAATCGTAAATCAAAACAGTCACGACACAACAGAAAGTCTGTGCTTACGCTGTTTACATTCCTTTAAACAATACCTGTTACTCCCTTTGAGTTCAATCAAGACTCAAATTCGTTCTTGGGTTTCAACTGACATTTAATGTCGTCCACATGTCTTGTACATGTTAACAACACATTAACAATGCCGTCAGAACTAAGAAAAAGAGCGAAAATAAGCTCAATTAGCACACAAAATAAAGAGGCTTCACAATAAACAAGAAATGAAATGACAAGTATTTACCTCATTGGCCACAATCACTCAAAGGGAATAATAACAAAAAAGCACGTCTTCTGGACAAGCTCCTTCCTTGTTGTCCACCTGTGCGTCAATTAACAGTGTCCCTTAACAACGTATGATGGAACAAAAAAGTATCTTCCCCTTTTCAATAAAGTTTTTAATTCAAATGAAATTATCTGAATATTATGACTTATTTAACATTTTTACATACAAATAATGACTATTTATTTTTCTTTTACTACCAAATCAAAACTATGAAATTAATCAATTAAATAAATGAGCGTTGCCTCTAATGGCAGCAACAATACCTTTTCTTTTTATGTCACTTTCTTTTCTACTAAAAACAAACCAGGAAATATCGCGACTGGTCCTCCATGATTTTTTATTTATTTTTTTTCCTCGGGAGTCATGTTTAATTTGGAGAGTTTTGCGAGATCTCCTGTCTAACCAGGAAACATTCACAAATTAAATCAGTTCGTGTGTGATGTGTTAATTGTGCCATGTGACTGTAACACCATGTACGGTACATTCAAAACTGTTACTCCCGTGATTTTTTTTCTCATCACGTGTGGGATCTCTCATGGTTTGGAAGCCGGCCCACAATTTTAAAATCTTGCCGTGTGAACCAGGTCATACGCCCTAGCCTTACGTAGTAATATTGTGTTGCTGACATGAATAAACTTGCTGCACTACAGCAGGTGCCCAAGTACCGAATACCCTGAGATAAAAATTAAAGTTGACTTGACTTGACTACAACCACTGCCAACAAAATTCCCTTGTCAGAAGGACATGGCAATGTTTACACTGGATTTTAAACAGAAAGAAAACACTTCTCAAAATTTCAAGCTCAAAGGAAAGAAAAAAAGATCTACCCTTTGGCCTTGAACAGACTCATTAATATACGTAATAGTTGCTTTTGAGTTGCCTTTGAGTAAACACCCTTTGGCCACTACATAGTAGGAAATATGGTAAATATCGATTTCATACACAAGAACGTGTCAGTAATGAAAGGAAAACAATACTCTAGTGTGAGTGTTGCGTTCAGGTGCCATCTGTCTTCCATTAACATCAGTCACTCTTGGGTTTTCTTTGGCATGTGCACAGTGCAACTGCAGAGCATATGCAAGGCGCTGTCAGTCTTCCTGTCACTTTGTGAAGTTAGTCAGGTAGGTCACACTGTTACGCACTGACGTACTAATGCTTTTCAATGTAGCTGTTTTTTAGGTTGATGGTCCATATTTTATAAATGATGGATGTTTATCCATCCATCCATCCATTTTCTTGACCGCTTATTCCTCACAAGGGTCGCGGGGGCTGCTGGCGCCTATCTCAGCTGGCTCTGGGCAGTAGGCGGGGGACACCCTGGACTGTTTGCCAGCCAATCGCAGGGCACACAGAGACGAACAACCATCCACACTCACACGCACACCTAGGGACAATTCGGAGCGCCCAATTAACCTGCCATGCATGTCTTTGGAATGTGGGAGGAGACCGGAGTACCCGGAGAAGACCCACGCGGGCACGGGGAGAACATGCAAACTCCACCCAGGAAAGTCCGAGCCTGGACTCGAACCGGAGACCTCAGAACTGGGAAGCGGACGTGCTAACCACTCGACTACCGTGCCGCCCTGATGGATGTTTACTTGCCTTTTAAGTTGTTGTCAATCTTTGCCTGCTTGGCTGCGCGTTTGCGGTGAAAACCTGAGGAAGCCGGACTGGAATTGCTGGAACTCCGTAAATGAACCTGCCAATCATAACATCGTCAGGATCATGGCAACACGAGAAATTGTCGAGCTTACGGTTGCGTTAACAGTCTGTATGATGTAAAAGCAATGGAAGCATACAGAATGTGGATTCCCTGATTCGCTTTGCTACCCAAACAGGCTGCAATTGGAAATTCACAAGAAACTTCCTACCTTTGCTTTGATTGTGTCTTGTGGTCCAGAGGAGCGGCAAATCTTTAAGACATCAAAACCGACTCACTCTGGTCACACTCTTCATCACGTCTGTTGCATTTTGCAAAGCAAACACCACTGAGGCTTCCTGGGGTGTGTGTTGCTGTTGTTAATGACCGGCAGGGAAGCATAAGGGAGTTTGTGACTTTGTAGGGGAGACAGAGCAGTAAAGACATCACCATATTTCACACGCTACCCTTTAGTTCTGATGACTTTGCTATCACAGTTTAAAACAGCTTCAAATTCATCAAATAGAATGCAAAAAAACCCAATACAAGCCAGCGAATTACATACATTACGGTTCAGGCACATTTCCATCAAGTAGTGAATATCATTTTGGTCCAGCCCATCCCTCGGTTGGATATTTTGTGACAATTCATAATGGAAATGGTGGAAAATGCATACCAGCTCAAACCAACCATACAGCACCAAATTACTCTTCTGTTGCCCAAATGGCCGGAAATACAAAGTGGAGCCCTCTGATCACAAAATGGTCTACATAAAGTCATCACCAACATCCGTAGAACCTCGGCTTTCTTGATGAATCTTTTCCAAGATGTCTAAGACATAAGCGGACAAAAATGAAAGCATTATTTTCCATATCAAATGTTTTCAGTTCAATGAATCAATTGGAGAAACCCAAAAATAAGCAAATCATCTATTTTATCATATATTTATTTTATATAGCTGCTAGCTATGCATTTAAAATAAAAAGAGCGATGAAATATATAAATGAAAATTAAACATCATATATACATCTAGTGAAGAGTCTTGATGACATAGGAAAGATGGTGAGGAGGGAAGAGGAAGGAGGAGTGGTTATCGTTTGAAAGGCTAATCTGCCATTTCCATATTTTGTTCTATTTTGAATTCTGTGGTGTTTCTCATCTGCTTTACAAAAGGCACTTGGAACTTTCTTCAGTTGCACTCATATAAGCACACACACAAAATAACCTTCAAAATGCTTTTGATGAATGAATGGTATGACGCAGATTCAAAACATTTAATAACGTTGTGTACGTGCATGGGATTCTTTGTGTGGGGTTAGGTTCCAGAAATGAATGCTGATCATGGATACACTGAGCAAACGTGTGAGCAAACATACGCAACCAAGCAGTTGAATATTATTTATTTAAAAAAAGAGCAGAAAACGTCGACAAAAATATAAGTAACAAATGATTGCATCGACAAAAGGTCGACATGATGGAAAAGCTAAGGTGAAGACAGTACAATGGAGGGAAGCATACCGGTATCAAACCAAACATAAAACCAAAAGTGCACACAAGGCAGAAAACAAGAAATTGAAAGTAATACTTGAGCAATGACTGACAGTAAGAAACTACTGGTGGGACAAGCTGAACAAGGAGCAAACACAGAAGAAAAGCAACTCTGTTGCGAATCCCGTAACAAATTAACAAATATATATATATATATATATATATATATATATATATATATATCACGTCAATTTCGCGATATTTCAAATTTTTATCATCTAAAAATACACCGGTAATATCGCAGATGCTAAATTTATTTCGACTGGGGTGTGACAGCTTGACCTTCTCTACTCACCGTGGTTACTTGGCTCTCGGCAACCTCAACCGGCTGAATCCTCTCACAGTTAACAACCAAAGACGCTTTTTATTTGCTCTGCTGAGCTGTTGTTTCTCATAGCCGTGAAACGAGATGACCAGCGAATGCTGGGATGATTGGATTTTTCTTTGTACTTCAGTTGTGATTCACCCCAGCGGTGGTGGCGGCAATATAATGGGCGTCAAGGCTTTGGTGCTTTTTATTGAGCCAAAAGGAGGGAATACAGCAGCTCGAGGGAAGATCAGAGGCTTGTGGGGGTATCTAACAGGGTGAAGGGTGATTTACTCAGTACTATTTCTTGTCAAACAACACAAAAAGATGCACCACAGCAGTCACAGGAGTTCTAGCTCTCGCACTAACCAGTCAGCTGGCTGGATAGCTCGCTCGCACGAGGAGATAACTTGGCAGTCTATATCATTCAGTGCTTCTTGTCAAACATCACAAACAGATGAGCTGAAATGCATGACACCAGTCACAGTAATCAAATCCTTTGTTTACAAGAAGAACAGATGCTAACCAAGCACCAGCTTGATCGTTTGCTAGCACAAGAAGCTAACTTGCTAGTTTACATCTTTACTCCTTGTCAAACAGCACATATTCATGGAGTCAAACACTCCACATCCCACACAAGGATGATTCATATCGAAGTTGTCTTTCTATAAAAAGAAGTGAGAAACAAATGACAGGAAATGGTTTCTAGCTAGTTAGCATGAGATGCTAACTTGCCGTGTACAATCACTCGGGGTGTGTATCTTTCCAATAAAAGACGATTGGTATCGAGTCATGTGGTGCAATAATAAAATTATTTTAAAGTGGAACAATTAGATTTGTTTTGATTCAGTAGGGTTGGAGTTTGGTTTGATACGGTAGGCAAAGTGGTTTTCCATGTCTCCCACAAGCAACACAGATGTTGACGATCAGCCAATCAGCAAGCTCTGCATTAAGCCTGATAACGATCCTCAGCTGTGTTGGCTGGGGAGACATGGAAAACAGGCTGGATTGAGGTACTTGAGGACCGAAGTTGAGAACCAATGCGGTAGGCTACGGCTGTGTTTGAGGGGGTATGATGAAATTAGTTTCTTGTTATTTTACATTAATTGTTATTGGTTTCTGTAATTTAGGTTTTTCCTTGAAAGGTATAGTGTCACGCCGCCACCAGAGTGGCGGGTCATGCTTTTATTTTCACAGTCAGGTTCCCGGTTTCTTTTGAAAGTACTAACTCATCTCACCCCAGGTCACTTGCCCTTCCTGCAACCTCACTGATTACCGGTCCACGCCCATGATCACTACCACCTGTTCCCAATCAACCCGGACATAAAAGCCACCTGAATTCTCCTCTCAGTGCCGAAGTGTCACATCTCAGTGCATGGAAGCGTCCTCACAGTCCTTGATCCACAGTCCTAGTTTGATGTCTTGCCTTGCCTTGCTTTGTCTTGCGCCCTTTGTTTGCCCCTTGTTTTCCTCCCTTGTGGAGCGCCTTTAGTTGTCCCTGTTTTTGAGTGCCCTTTTTGTATCTCCAGTTTGGAGCTCTTTTTGTTCAGCCTTTTTTCCCTCTTTGAGAGGTGTTTTGAGTTTCGATCTATTAAAACTGCAGCCTTGTTGGCCAACTGTCACTCTGCGTCTGAGTCCTACCTCCTCGCTCCGTGTCAGTACACTTCGGCCAGCATGGACCCAGCGGAGAAGTTGGAGGCTGCACTTCGGCGACAGGCTGCCCGCCTGTCGCACACGGAGGAGGGCCAGCAGGCTATGGTCACCCGGATGGGAGAGCTCGCTGGACAGGTGCAGGAGCTGGTGAGCCATCTGCAACACGCCACGCCGAACGTCACGAAACCAGAGACCGCTGAACTACCGATCCCGACTCCAGTCGTGTCCGGGGCTGGTTTGAGATTGGCTTCCCCGGAGCGATACTCGGGAGAACCAGGACACTGCCAGGCATTCCTGACCGAATGCGACATACACTTTGAACTCTCACCACAGGCATTCCCCACGGACCGTTCCCGCGTGGCCTTTATGATTTCCCACCTGACTGAAAAAAAAACTTGGTTTGGGATGAACTGGCTCATAACTCGTTACCCACCTCTGCCACAGGAATCACCCCGTTCAAATGTGTGCACGGTTACGACCCACCTTACTTCGCGGACCTGGAGGAGGAAGCCTCAGTTCCCTCGGTTCTCGCCATGGTCCGCCGGTGCCGCCGAATCTGGTCAGCAGCTCGACTGGCACTACAACGTCAAGGCGACAGGATGAAAAGAGCTGCTGACCGGAGGAGGAGGGCCGCACCCCAATATCAACCAGGTCAAAAGGTATGGCTATCAACGAAAAACCTGAACCTAAAAGTACCTTGTCCAAAGTTGGCCCCTAGATTCGTGGGGCCATTCCCTATCGCCAAGACAATAGGTCCAGCCGCCGTGCGCCTTCGCCTGCCTCGTTCCCTCCGCACCCACCCTACCTTCCACGTGAGCCAGGTCAAGCCTGTTCAGGACAGTTCCCTGGTCCCGCCCGAGCCTGCGCCGCCCCCTCCGGAGATGGTGGAGGGGGGCCCAGTCTATAAGGTCAGAAAATTATTGGACGTCCGAAAGCGGGGCCGTGGACACCAATACCTTGTTGACTGGGAGGGTTACGGGCCTGAAGAAAGGCAGTGGGTGCCCGCCCGATTCATTGTAGACCCCTCCCTCATCGACGATTTTTATGATGAACATCCGGAGATTCCTGGGCCGTCGAGAGCCGGCCGTTGAGGGGGGGGGTATTGTCACGCCGCCACCAGAGTGGCGGGTCATGCTTTTATTTTCACAGTCAGGTTCCCGGTTTATTTTGAAAGTACTAACTCATCTCACCCCAGGTCACTTGCCCTTCCTGCAGCCTCACTGATTACCGGTCCACGCCCATGATCATTACCACCTGTTCCCAATCAACCCGGACATAAAAGCCACCTGAATTCTCCTCTCAGTGCCGAAGTGTCACATCTCAGTGCATGGAAGCGTCCTCACAGTCCTTGATCCACAGTCCTAGTTTGATGTCTTGCCTTGCTTTGTCTTGCGCCCTTTGTTTGCCCCTTGTTTTCCTCCCTTGTGGAGCGCCTTTAGTTGTCCCTGTTTTTGAGTGCCCTTTTTGTATCTCCAGTTTGGAGCTCTTTTTGTTCAGCCTTTTTTCCCTCTTTGAGAGGTGTTTTGAGTTTCGATCTATTAAAACTGCAGCCTTGTTGGCCAACTGTCACTCTGCGTCTGAGTCCTACCTCCTCGCTCCGTGTCATATAGCTCTCCAATATAATATAAATGTATCTCAATATAGTTTAAAGGTACAGTGTGTAAGAGTTGACCACTAGATGTCGTCAAATAATAGAATACAGCCGACGCACATGCATTTCGAAGCACACGAACCAGGGTGACTAACGCCCAATTCACAATGAATGCGTACCGGATGCGGAACGGCATCCATACGGACGCCACATGGAATATAAAGGATTTGAGGCTGCATGTCAATTCACACAAGCTTCCGTGCAGTGTGTATACAGTGCGTATCAAGTGCAGACCTCCGCAAGATTTCCACAAGTTTTGTATTTTTTTTCCGGATTCCACATGGGGATTTTAATGAAGCTGAAGAAATTACACAAGCCGGACAGGAAGTCTGGTGTTGGGGGGAGAGGTGGAGGCTAGCAAACTACATAGCTACATAGCACTGAAGATTCAAATGAAAAATGTTTGTTTACAAGAAAATTTGTTAAAGTATCTGCCTGGCTAGCAAGCTCGCATGAGAGGCTAATTTGGTAGTCAATATCTTCACTCAGTGGTCTTTGTCACAGAAATCAAAGTCCTTTGTTTACAAGGCTACTACATTATCATAACACAAGTACTTCGACACCAACAGATCACAGTTAATTATTTGATGTTGTCTGAAATGAGGTCTACTGAGGTGCGGGACATGATGATGGAATAACGATCACAAATCCTGGATACGATGGTGATAGGTGACAAATCCAAATTGTTATTTCTGGATGTTGGGAACAGCCAAGAAACATTCTTGCCGCGGCCGACGGAAAAAGGAAAAAAGAGATACAAGACGATGAGTGAGATGGATACACAGTACACTTGGAACAGACAAAGCTGGAGCAAAGAGGAAGCCGCGCATGGAGAGGCGGAGAGGGAGACATTTAACGCTGTAATTAAGTTCCTGATAGCACCCTTGCTGCCCTGGCGTGGCTCCAGGACAGCTCAGCACTGCACCAAGGCTCTTCAACAATACAATAACACACACAATTACACGCACACGCACTCACACGCAGCATAAGAACAAACACAAATCAAACACTCCTTCAATGTGTGCCACGGCGTGATGCATCTTAAAAGAGGAGCAAGCTGAAAAGAGGAGAGGTTACAGCGGTGAAGGAGAGGAATTGTCGTTCATATTCGCACAGCCTGTCTGTCATGTGCACACAGATACGACACTGCTGCCTTGATGACAACAAAGGCCGAATGCGGAACTGATGCTCACGTTTTATGACTGTGCCCGTTTTTGCCTACCTGCTATTTAAAGTTTGAAAGAATTGGGATTCTACAGTGGTATGGCGTCATAGACAGACACAAGATTGTGATATTGCAGCACAACATCCGGCACCGCATTACTAGAGTGCGACGTCGTAGGGCTTTGAACGTAATGTGACATTGTAGCATGTCATCGTTGCGTGCTGCCGTAGCATAACGTTGCACTGTGGCGTCATTGTGGCATTATATTGTGGCGTTAAGATGTGACGTTAAGTCACGGCGCTACATCGTGGTGGTACGTTATGGTATACGTTGTGGCGTCATATTGGAGTGCTACTTCGTATAGCATGACTTCATAGCTCTACATCGTAGCTCTACTATCGGAGTGTTACTGTCAGGGTTTGAGGGGCATTGAGGACCCAAGTGGATAGAAGCAAGGGGAGGCGTAGTGGGTGTGCTCTTAAGCACGTTTTAATTTTAACATAAACAAAGTGCAACGCAAGATACAAAGTATAAACCTGACAAGGCGGGGTAAGGTAGGACTCAGACGCAGGAGTAAGGTAGGCCACCAAGGCAACAGGTTTATTTCCGGCCAACAGCTGTCTCCTCTCAAACCGAGAGGAGAACGGGGAATCAAAAAAGTGGAGAACCAAAGGCGGTCCACTAGGGAGGAAAAAGGGCACAAGGCAAAAGGGGTAACTAAAGGCGCTCCACTGGGGAGGAAAAGGCACAAAAACACAAGGCAAAAACACAAGGCAAAAACACAAGGCAAAAACACAAGGCAACGTGAACGAGGTCATGAGGACTGTGGGACGCTTCCATGCACTGACTGTGACACTTCGGCAACGGAGGGGAGAATGCAGGTGGCTTTTATTGCTGTAGGTGATTGGTGGCAGGTGGTGATAATCAAGGGCGGGGACCGGTAATTATGGAGCGGCAGGAAGGGCAAGTGACCTGGGGTGAGATGAGAGTTAGGGTTTTCAAAGTAAAACAGGAAACATGGATAACAAAACAAAAGCATGGACCGTCACGCCGGTGGCGGCGTGACAAAACCAAAGCAGGGAATAAACTTACTAACTGTAAACTAAAACAGGCAGGACTCACAGGGCGCAGGAAACAAGGTGTGACAAGGACAAAGACTCGACAAGGACTGAACGAAAGCAAGGAACTCAATACACATAGTAACGAGAGACACCTGGACAAAACACAAATGGCTTGGGGAGCTGATTGGGTAACACAAGGGAACGGGAAAACAAGCACAGGAGGACATGATAAAACTTGACGAGACATTGACCAAAAAGGACACAAGGAAAACATGACCAAGAAACCCAAACCAAAACCCAGATCCTAACAGTTACATTATAATGTTAATAATAAGATGGAACGCTACATCGTACATCCACATCATATTGTAATGTTACATCATAAAACGTTACTATAGTGGGGTTTCTATCCACCCATTTTTATTCGAATTTTCAATAAATGCGGAAATAAAACTGAATGGAAACGCTAGAAATTCGAAAAAGGGCCCAAAATTCGCCAATTTTTTTACATTTTTTGGGGGGGAGAATTGAAGCGTGTATCGAAAAAAGGAAAATGCAAATTTTGGCTGTGGAAACAGGCTTTGCAAATAAACGCTGACAAGACCGGATACATGTCACACGTTTTGCCCGGATATTACTTCACACGTACGTTTGTAGTCACAAAGCAACGGCGGACGATAAAGTAAGGTATGTTTGGAGGGGGACGACGAAACATAAATCTTTTTGGAATTAATTAAAGAAGCGAATATTAATACATGTTTCGATGGAAACAGCAAAGAAACGCATAAACTCATACGTCGCTTCGTGTTCTTCTTCTTCTTTTAAATTACTGGTAGATTACATCTCAATGGTGTACAGTACACCGCCACCTACAGCGGTGGAGTCCCCACTCAGTATTCGCAAAAGAAGAACAGATGGAAACGGGCACAAGTCGCATATCCGTTTTGCGCATTTTTACAAAATTCGCTTAAAAATTTAAAAACATTTGAATGAAAACCTGACTATTGTAGCATTACTTTTTTTTTTTTTTTTTTTTTTTTTTTTTGAAGAGCTCAGAATTGTTCATTCGGTAGTCTTACCGATTCAACGTCACTATTGTAGCATTACATTGTGGCTCTACATCCTCACCCGAACATTGTGACGGTGCATTGTGGCGTTACGTCGGGATGTTACTATTACACTCTAATGTTACATTGTAGTGTTAGATTGTAGTGTTACTTTGTACTTTATTAAATTGTAGTATTACATCAGAGCATTCGCAACTTTGAAACGGTGGGGGTAAATGTGAAAAAACTGGTAGAAATTAGGCTTTCAGAAACATTATTTTCATCAGTCATCTGTACTGCTGTCCAGGTAGTAAGAGAGGGAGAAAGACAGCGAGCGAGGGGAGTCAGAGAGAGAGAGAGAGAGCGAGAGAGAGAGAAAAGGTCTGGGCTGTTCCGCTCTTTTCCTCTCTTCCGCCTCATTCATTCCTCGCCTCCGTCAAGCTGAGACGAGCAGCGAGCGTCAGCGGGAGGGATTTTAACTGAGGATACGGCGCTGAATTCCGGGGACTGGACACCAATAGGAGTGGCGGGGGGCGGTTGTCACGGCACGGATACATCAAACCCGGGAGGCGGAAACGCGTCTGGAAACACCTGTGCTCCCCGTGGAGGCGGCGAAGTACATGCGAGTGACACACAGACACGCCGCCACCATGCTCATCGGTGAGTCCTCTGCTATTAATTATTAAACATGTAAATACACAAAAAGTCCCCTGAATTTTTCCTCATTAATGAACAACTGTTTACAATGGGATATGTTTTTCGGATGTTCAAGAGAGTGCACAGCATCCTCCTCTTTCTCTTGAGCCACGGCAGGAACTTTATCATCCATTTGATTAGAGAATCATATCGAAAGTACATAAATATTTAATATGTTAAATAAAGGTTATCATATTCCACTAAAAATATTAAATAAAACTCAGTGACCCATCAAAATTACCATTCACAATTCATCATTCAGTATTTAGCCCATATGGGGAAAATATATTACCGTATATTGAATGCATATT
Organism: Festucalex cinctus; assembly: GCF_051991245.1. Taxonomy (NCBI): domain Eukaryota; kingdom Metazoa; phylum Chordata; class Actinopteri; order Syngnathiformes; family Syngnathidae; genus Festucalex; species Festucalex cinctus. The sequence goes on from NC_135411.1 coordinate 54,880,305, forward strand.
ATCACTAAGAAATCATTTATAGATATGAAAAAAATGTGTTTAATGATCACATTCAGATTAACTAAATATAATGAATGAATCTCACTTGTCCTTAAATTTATCATTTGGCCCTATTTTTTTCTGTTTTTAAAATGAAACAAGGCACTAAATTTTCTCTTTTTTTTAATGTAATCTGCAATCAATTGATGAATTACAAATAGGCTAGTTAGTAAATATTACACAATATTATTAAAGTTTCCTTGAGCATATGTGCTTTAGTTTAAACAAATATTATACTTAAAATTTTTTATTGTGTTTTAATTAATTCATTTGTCACTGAATCACATGAAGAGATAATGATATTTTGTTAGGTTGGAAAAATTGTAATATTTTAAAAATAAAATATATATAAATGTATGAAAATGTGAAAATCTATAGATTCAGATTAGTGTTTGCGTTTTTATTTGGTGGCTATCATTAGTACAAGGTGACCTCTGAGAAAACAAAGGTGGACATTTGTCACTCTGGCCTTTTATTGTTTATCATCTCCCACTACACGGGCACGAATCGTACAATTTTTCCAGAAGGCTGGTCTCATTTTGCCCGTCTGAATGTGACAAATTCCTACGAAAAGCTGCTGTCGATTTTCAGGGCATCGTCGGGCCTGCGACGCTTGCAAATGGACGCTGCCGCAACAGACGCGAGCTAGCCAACCAGAACAGTTGATTTCGCGTGATATGTCTTTTTAGGGGACTCGCTAGGCAAACACTGATTTCTTGGGGGTGGGGGTGGGGCTAGGGGGGGGTTGGAGAGGGCTTCACTGGAAGCCAGTCCTACCACCCCTCCAGGCAGGCATCGTACCTGACGGGCTGATTACAGGCCTGTCCCTCAGGGAGTGGGTGCCATTTTCCATCTTCTCGTTGATCAGGGAGGCTAATCTGCACTAAACAGGGGTCCCGGGCTCAATCGCAGCTAATTACTTGGGTGAGGAGGTGTTGGTGAGGGGGGGTTAGAGTTACAAGGAGGCCTGTGAGAGAGCTTAGCGGCAAATGAGCGGACTTGGGGCGTAAGCTGACGTATTCCTTGACTCGCAGAGCTTTTTTCACGATTAACACGTCTAGACGCTGATTTAAACCAGTCGAAAATGTTACAGCCTAAAATGTCCGCCACACAATTCCAAGTGGTTTGCATGGGATGTAAATGGAAAGGACAACCACACATTTGAGTTGACAACACTCATCACCTCAAATCAGACACTTGCTAGGACACGTCTGGAGTAGGGATGTAACAATAGGGCAATATCGTGATATCGTGATATTAAAACTGCCACAATATCGTTGTCGTCATGTTCACGATATTTAAAAGGAACACATCTGTTAAAAAATAGTCAGCTTGATTTCCATTTGTGCAGTTCTAGCACCATCTGGTGGCTAGTTTTGTAGTGCAAATTTCATTAGGGATGTTTTGGCCCTTCTATGTTTAAAATCTACGCTAATTGTCAGATGAAGGGGAACGTAATATGCCTGTGAACCGAGTCAATATGTGGAGGAGCTCAATGTTTGCGTGCATTAACATGTAAGCGCCTCAATATTGTTATTAGAGATTGTAGATGGTTCATTGCTGTTATGTACAAAAGCACAATAATGTGATTTTATATAGTGTCTTTTTTTTTGTTTTTGTTTTTTTACAATATTGTGACCTTTGTTAAATATCGCTAACCTCCCCACAATATCGTGATAATATCGTATCGTGATGTTTGGCTATCGTTACATCCCTAGTCTCTAGCCCTACAATGTACAATGTCATTTTTATTATAACAATTTGTTTACAGTCGCCATATTATGCTTCACTTTTTTTTTTTACTTCGCTGTATCGTAGATTTTTTAGCACTTATTTTTTTCACAAATCTGCCGTTTGCCAAAACTGACTTCGTGTCACTCAACACAGATTGGTGAATGGATGAACCATTGGCTGAGTCGGATGTCCGTCAAAAGGCTAGGCCCCGCCTTGGGTACAATCATGGGGATGTAGGGGGGTGGCTTTTTCTTTTTTCTTTTTTTTTTCTTTTACTTTATATTGTATTATGGATGTCCAGCACTTTGAGTTGCATTTTGAACGTATGAAAGGTGCTATATAAATAAAGTTTGATTGATTGATTGATTGATTGATTGATTGATTGATTGATTGATTGATTGATTGATTGATTGATTGATTGATTTTAAAGTCACACACATTCAGTCACAGCCACACCTTCTATAAGGATGGCAACCCCAAGTGGACACAATTAATAGCTGCAACCTGCATCAGCATGCATAAGCTTTAAAGTAGATACTTCATAAATTATAAAATAAATATGTGATCGCAACTTTGTGGATCTTGTCTGTTGTGTGTGTGTGCGTGTGCGTGCACTTGTATACAGCTATATCACCAGTATCTGTATGTGGCACAACCCGTGACAACACACTTTTTTAACTGCAGTGTCATTTTTCTTTGCGGGGACATTTAGGCTGGAAATGTGACAGTGTGTGTGTGTGTGCGTGTGTGTGTGCATAGCAAAAAGCGCACACACACAAACACCAAATCAGATGCGATGCTGGATGATGGATGAACCTACCGAGCCTCGGCGTTCGTTGTCGTCGGGCCTGAGGCGTGAAGGTGGCTGCTCGTACAGGCACGCGCGCACACACAGTTTTATTAGCTCGACAAACAACTCTGCAGTCAAATTGTGTTAGCTTTCGTCGGTGTGTGTCATCTCTGCAGTGTTTGCAGCATCTATCAAAACCTAAATGTGCAGCATCATAATAATAAGGATGAAGTGCTGTATGTTAACGTTCTTCTCTTGTCCGACATTGTGACGTATGTATCCGAATGCTGGAGGTGTTGCTATTGTCACACGTCTCTGCGATGTGGTTTGATGCTTTCACGTGTCGCTGGGGAGACAAAAGAGTCCAGCAGGTGACGGCAGTTTTTTTTTTTTCCTTGGAAACTCATAAGCAGCCTCTGATGTTGTGTGCTTTTCACGGGCTCTTTGTGGGAGACGTCACTCGCAATTGCAACACATTCTCACACGCCACATACTTTCATTTGGCACCTGGTTGGTAATCAGTGAGTCTTTATGGATCCAACATCTTGGTCATGCAGCGCTGTAAAATGGTGGTTCATTTATGCTCGGTCTTGCTGACGCTTTGTACATGAATGAATGGGGATGAACCGTGAATTTGGTGTAATTTGATGGCATCATATACAAAAATAACAGTGAGAATATAGGAAAAATGTATGTATTAATAATGCATTTTTAGTTTGATTTATATGGAAATAAAACTCGTTTTTTAATAAAATGTTTTTCTTTTAATGTACTCATATATTGACTATTTAAAAATACTGTATATAATTATGAACAATTAATATTAAATAAAATAATTCAGCTGAAAATATTTGATTAGATTTAAATGTCATTTATAGTCAAATGAAAATACATGCGTTTTAAAAAAATATTGTATATACTTATGAACAATAAATGTTAAATAAAATAATTCAGCTGAAAATGTTTGATTAGATTTAAATGTAATTTATAGTCAAATGAAAATACATGCGTTTAGAGTAGATTCATAAATGTCATTTATTTTAAATTATTTATAAAGGTGATCAATTATTATTATTTTTTGCTTTATTTGGACTTTATTATTTTAGTGTAATTTATGTTTTAATTTTAATTACCCAAATTAATTTAATAAATCTGAATATTAAAAAATAACATTTGTATAATGTTTTCAATTTCTATTTCAATTTCTATTGAAAGTACTTTTGAATACTTTTTATTACGGATGTGCAATACTACTTTAGATGTGTAGTTCCTGGTTGTGAAAATTGGCCACAAGAGGGCGGACGTGTCGTGAGTACCGATACCTTGAAATAAGGCCGGTATCGGCCCGATACTGATACTTGGCACACATACTCGCCCATCCCTACTTTTTAGTTTGAATATAATTATAAATTACATTATCATCAAATTACAATTATTAAATACCACTCATGACTAATAGTGAAATTAATAGCAATTAAATAAAATAAAATGAGCTGTGGTGAATTTGTGTGGATGCAAGGTAAAAATTCAGCTTAATTAATTTAAAATTTGGTCATCTTCACCATTACAACCTCTATAGAAACTATTCACAGCAGTCAGTGCTGTTAATATATTCTCATTCATTTGTCTTTTATTGAGCCACCTACTGGCAGCAGGAAATGACTTGTAAAGTGTTCACAGTTGCCTTTAATTGCTTGAAACGTCCCCATTTCTGTTCTCCTGTGTTACAGTGCAGTATTGTCAATGCACACACTCTCTATTAATATCAATATTCTTCATATGTAAAACACGGTAAAACACGGTGGCCCCTTGGGATCCCCTTAGCCTGCCCCCGTTTCTTATTGCGATCAAATGGCGTCTGTGAGTGACAGTTGTAGTCATTGGTCTGAAGTGATGTCTTTCTTTTGATTGGCTCGTGTGCTCCTGAAGTGACGGCTTCTGGATTCCGCCAGGTGTACGCGCGTATGTGTGAGGCCTGGGGGGGGGGGGCTCTGACAACATGAGTAATGGTACCACATTGTACCCCCACAACACACACATACATAGAGTCACTTATCCTCTGGTGCTAAGGCTAAAGACACAGGCCTTGAAGGCAAAGCACGGCTACATATCACGTTTCCCAATTTTCCCGAACGGTTGCGTGCGTGTGTGCGCACACTCTTTCCCGATCCATGTCTTTGAGCATTGAGTGGCCAATAATTCCTGGTCGAAGTTCCGATCTTGACTACAACAAATGTAAGCGACTCGAAGGTTAAAACTGGTTAAAAAAAAAAAGGTGTCATTGTCTCAATTCATAAACGTTGTCACAACACGGAAATGAAAGAGTGAGCTACTCTGTTGCTAATCAAAACAGCAGCACCTACCTTGTAACACTGACTTGTCTGTAGCTACATCCAGAGCTGGGAAATGACCCTTTATGTTGTAGCACCGCAACTATCTATGCTAATCACCAGACCGTTTATTGTGACTTTTGTTATGTGTTAACATTAAGCTAGCATAAAGATTGCTAAGGTAAGGTTGTGTGGTTGTTTCAAAAACACAGCATGCAATTCTTAGGGGCAAAGTTGTTGAGCTCCAGATACAGTAAAAAGGGCATATGGAGGTGGGGCAAGGCATAAGTGCAAAGAAAAAAATCAGAAAGCCTCAAAATAATGTGTTGTAGCCGACTCCAACATGTTTTTTCGCCGTGTAATTTTTCTGTATGTAACACAGAATGGTGATATGTAGTCGACTGGTGGATTTCTATCTTCAGACATCGTATCAGAGCCGTAAAAGAAGCGGGAAGGTTTTTTTTTGTTTTTTTTTGTGAAAGAATAGAACCCCAGAGGGGAAAAGCCGACTTTGATAGCCGTATCAAAGGGGCTATGTTTCACTGCTTGAACACTGTTCTACCCAATATAACTCTGTTCCATTTTTTGGTTAATCCTTTTCACACATGATATTCATTATTTCTCAATGCTATGTTGGAAGCTGTAAAATTCACAGGTCAGCTTCAACTGTCCCGTCCCTGTTTTGGATCTGTACCTTTCACGCTATTGTTCAATCAGTCTTCGGCACGCCGGCTTCAGTCTGTAGGCTTAGCTTAGCTTGCGTCCAGAGCGGGCTTATCTTTCGGCAAGCTTTCCTCTTTCATCTGAGCGAGCGAGCGCCTTCATTCCGGGCACAAGCTGATAAGGTTGTCTTTTTAGCCGCGGCTGCACATCCCCCCCACTTGCTACCGCCGTGCTGCTACCGTGTGTTTATAGGAGAATAGTATCTGATTCCCACGTTGCAAATTTCCCATATTGATGGCTTACAAAGATGAGAGATGACTGAAGTGTTGCAGGTGCCGCTAATGGGGAGCGATTAAGCGGGACGAGCTAATTACAGAGTAGAGGATGTGTCGTTCATGGTAGAATTCCGCTGTTGAAGAATTGTGATTGTCATTGCTCAGTGATGTGACTGAAATTCTATTTTGAAATACCAAGCATTATTTAGTAAGCCTCATCTTAGCTTCAAATCATCATTTAAAACCTTAACTGCAAACCCAACCCTGCTACACTGGTTTGAAACCGTAACCCTGCCTCAAAACCCTTTTTTTTTTTTTTTAATTATTCACTTGAATACCTACTTTGAAGTCCTTAACCTGGCCCACCACCCTAATTTCAAACCATAACCCTGTCTGGAAACATTTCTATCAAATACTGTCTTAAAACCCTAACTTCGAAACCCTATCCATAGCTGAAACAATTAGCTAACCTTAGTTAACTCAGCCTGAAACTCAACTTTGACAACTTTGTCTACAAACCCAAACTAGAAACTCTAATCTTGGCTTCAAAGCCAAATTTGAAACCCTATCACTTGTTTAAAGACAAATTTGAAAATCAAACTCTTGTTTGCAACTTTAATCTTGCCTTTATACCCTAATTTGAAACCCAAAGCTTTTTACTTTAAAGGACCATTGTGGAGTTGGTCACTTTTTTACTCGCGACTGCCACCTTAGGTCTAAAGCGTAACTGCAGCCTCTGTGTAATGCTGCGTTCTCACCAAAAGCGAGGGACGGCGATTCTGCACCATTCAACCCCGGGTTTTCACCGGATGCGGTTGCGGTGCGGTTGCGGTGCGGTCCGGCGACGCAAGCAATTAGATTCCATTCATTCGAATGGTGCAGTTTACACCGCTTGCGGGTGCGTTGCGTGTCGACTGCGGAAGGCCTGCGGCGTGCCGCAAGCCTTCCGCAAGGATAGCCTATTTTCTATTTTTGCCGGACGCCGCAGCGGTAGGCCTCCGGCAAATGGCAAGCTAGCACAAAACACATCGAGCGGGACAGGAAGACCGAGGCAGTTTCAAAATAAATTTCCGGTTACCTTTCAGAATAAAACACTCGCCAGCTCCTATTTCGCAAGTTTTTCAGCAAAACGTGACGTGGGCGTCGCCGGGCCATGTGCTCATTCACGGTTTAGACACCAGCGAACATGGACGAGGAGAGGTTTATATTGGAGGTGGAAAACCACAAAATAATATATGACACGGCACATCCTTTTTATAAGGACTGTAATGTAGTGTGAGTTTGATGTTCGCGATTGCTTGTTGTGCCCGTCTCGCTTGCCGTACTGAGCGGCAGCCGGACGGGGAAGACAGAAATAAAGAGTGGACCCGCACTGACCCGACTCTCGTTATTAATATACTTTACAAGGACAACCAAAAAAAGGATGCTGCATGGAATCTCATTGCAGAAGAAGAAGAAAAGGTTAAATCAAAAGAAGTCCACCTCTCGTTGTGAAATGCCACATGATCGCGCGCGCGCGGTCCCGCGAGACACGTTGGGAAGTGGGCGGCGACGGAGCTGCCGGACCGCAGCTGTGCGGAGCCGGTGTGGATTAACAAAAAAATTGACCCGTCCGGAGCACTCAGTCAAGACGCACCGCACCGCAACCGCACCGCAACCGCATCCAGTGAAAACCCGGGGTAACACAGTCTAACCCAACTTTGTCATCCCAACCCTCTTTTGAAACTCTGACCCGGTCTACATGCCCTTATTAACTCCGTAACCCTGTCTTGAAACCATAGCATGGATTGAGTTCCTTGAAACCCTACCCTTGACTTCAAGCCATAATTTGAACATTAGCACTGGCTTGAAACCCGAATTTGACACGTTAGCCCAGTCTTGATCCCTTAACCCTCCTGAAACTCATATTTCAAATCCCCCCATTGGCTTCAAACCATAATTTGAAACCCAAACCCTGTCTTGACACTTTAAGCCAGGCATGAAGCCTGACTTCGACATCCCAACCCTGTCTTTAAAATTAATAAAGTCACGTTGAGAGTTGACCTTTACCTCGTACCCTAATTTGAAACACAAAGACTTTTTTTTTTAAGCCTTAACATGGCTTCAAACACTAATATGAAAGGCGAGCCCTTGTTTGACACCTTAACTGAAATATTTCTTAAGTCTTTAAGCTCTAATTCGGAGCACCTGGTCCTTACACAGACACCCTCACCTTATCTAGAAACCAGAATTTGAAACCCCATTCTTCCCTACAAAATTGAAACCCAAATCCTTGTTTGAAACCCAATCTTGAGTTGAAACCCTACTCTGACACACTAACCAGGCTTGGAACTGAAGTTCAACAATTTTGAAAATAATATTTTTTTTTCCCTCAATATTGCAATTGTGATTTAATTATTATACGATTATTTTTTAAGGTCTTCTTCCCATGTGGGTTTCAACAAACACAAGCAATACATGAATCAGTATTCAAATAAACAATATCTGTCATGTTGCTGGGCTCTCAGTGTGTTTCCTTGTCTCACAGTGCCTGATTAATGAGAGGGGCGTGTCCCCTGCACCACACCTGCAGTGCATCACCTATGAGGCCTTCATAAGGACTGGGACTCCTTGCAGCCACTGTCGGGTCGTTGCTCCATCTGCTCACAGCCATCGTCTAGTGTTTCTGTTTTTCGCCTTCGCTAATTATTATAGTCCAAGATTCTCGATTTTCATCTACATAAGTTTTGCTACGTCTCTTTTTGTTCCCACTTTTATGTGGCATGCATGTTTCATAGCTATAGTAAGTTGCTTTCTTGTGTTTGCGGTTTGTAGCTTCGGGTCTTTTTGTGTTGTTAATTTCCCTCCTTGCAATTTGCAAGCACCTTTTGTTCACCTTTTTCCTGGCTGTGTCCAGCGCTTAATGTTCATATTCACGTGTTTTGGTGAATAAAACCTCTCGCTTACTCCTGTGTTCTGTGATTCTGGGATCCACTCTCCGGTCGTACCGGAACCTTAACAATATCAGATTTATTATATGTAAATGTTTTGATATTTAAAGGTTAGTCTTACACTGAAGAAGGCACATGAACCATAACTTAACTCATTTGCTCCCAATAACGTGTAAATACGTTTTGTTCTTTTTTTTTTAATGTTTTAAGTGTCCCAAAGACGTATTTATACTTTTTTTTTTTTTTTTTTTTTTTTTTAATGGTAGAGCAAACATAAGGCTTTGATGCAGCCTCTCAACTGCAAAGAACGGTTGCAGAAATGGTAGTTTTTATACAAACGGCCAGCAGGTGGCAGCAGAGCAAAGGAGATCAACCCTGGCCATCTAGAAAAAAAAAAGCTCAATTACTTACAATTTTAAATAGATTTGTGAAAACTGATGAAATTTAGCTCTCTTCTAATACTAATTGCTGCAAAACGGAAACAGAAACATACTTTTTTTTTTTTTTTCCTGATGAAAGAAGAGACTAATCTTTCTTTTGATATATTCCATGCTTTTATAGCAATAGAACACAATATTCTGTGGGCCTTGCAAAATCAATCAAAATCTAGTAAAACAGCCGGGAGCGAACGGGACTGCTTCTGTGAAAATGGCTGGGAGTGAATGAGTTAATATGAAAGTCAGTTTATCTATCTCAGTTCAAAAGTCATAAATCAGATTACATTAATGCAAACAAATCAGGGCTTTAAAACTTCAACTTTCAAGTTTCATGGAAAAAATAATGTAGACTCACTTCAAAAGAAATGAATTTATCTTGACAAGTTGACACTATATAAACAAATGCATAAAATACACTTACAATATATATCTAAAAAAAATCAAGTCTATCAACCAAGCAAAAATAAGCCATTTGTTTTGTTTTACCACTATATGTCCTATTGAGCGCTTGCTGAATTTGTTTCTTCCATGGCGATGGACACGTGCATCGGGCGATAACGGCGCCGTCACGCCGTGCCGCTCTGATTCCGGAGCTTTTCCATCCCCGTCATGTTCTGGACCAGAGCAGCTCAATTTATCTTCTTAGATGTGCATTTCCCCTCCTCCTCCTCCTCCCCTTCCTCTCAGGGGAGGTGTGAATGAGATTAGTAAGGCTACGAGAGGTAAGGCCCTTAAAATACTCCCCGATGTGCTGCGAGGAGCCCCGACCTCGCCGATGTGTTTGCCTGAGGCGGACGGCGGCCAGCACGCTGGGAAGGATGATTTAGTAGCTCTACAATTTAGAATGCCTTCCTTTATTGGTGCACTGATCATCAAGACTCAAAGCTCTTCAAACCCGAGCCATTGCAGAGTGCAAAGTTTCCTGATATAAATGAATGATTTGGCATTGAGATTTCTTTTGTTGAAGTATAATGTAAGGAGTCTTTGGCTGTCTTCCAGTTAGTAATCAAAGGTAATTGTCGCCGCTGTGGTGTTCTCTGTTTGTTGATTAGCGCTGTTGTCTGGAGTGTTGTGATCCCCCATTGTCATTAAGGCCAGATTTTACCATCCAATCCTCTTTGTCTCACCGTGTTGGCATATGTCAGCCAAAGGTCAGCAAAGCGTTTTATCTCGCATACACACAATAGACAAGTCGGTTTATTTTTACATACAGCATTTTAAAAATGATAAAAGTGTTTCCCGACATGTTCCTGTTCCATTTTCCTTATAAAGCACATGTTGATGACCTTTCAAATACAATTGATTACACTTGTTTAAAAAAAAAATAAAAAATCCTACCATTTTCTAGCCGATTAAAGAAGAAAATGTGCAACTTCACTGCTGAATTGTTAATAGTAGTTACTATGAAATTTAGAACTAGTGTATATTGCACTATATAAGTAAGTAAAATGCATTCAGCAGGAAAAATTGAACTATTTGCATGGAAAAATAACAACATTCTATTTTTCTCAGTTGATGAAAGCAGCTAAATGTGCACAATGTACGTAATAGCAACTATTCGTCATAGAGAAAGTCATCATACCATTGAGTTAGCAAATAAGCCTACAATGTTAAATGCACACTAATGATGCACTCTAAGCATTTATTTAAACCTTCTGAACATACTGTAGATAAAACAACAGAAATTGTATCTTAATGGGCAAATGAGAGGATGGGCATGGATACAGTTCGCTTAGAAATGTGTTCTCTCAGCCATTGGTGGCAGCCACTGTATCTGTCCCTAGTATCAGTACTCAACCATCCCCAGTAAAATGATAAGTTGGAAAAATAAAAAACGGATTTACAGCATAATTATAATATAAAGTAATTAGAAAACATCAACCTTGTTTTAATATTATCCGTACCATTTTTAAATGGTGAAATGTTAAAAGAAAAAAAAAGAAAAAAAAAAAGCATCATTTGAATGGTAAAATGTTGCAAAAGGAAAAATAAAAACATTGTTCATAACCCTTTCCATATTCAAAATATGGAACTGTAAAAACAAACAAACAAGTTTTTCTTTTGTGGTGAAAAGGGATTTTTAAGAACAAAAAAATCTTTACATAAGTTCAATGTGATTGACACATAAAATAATTGCAAATTTAAAATTGTGAACTGTTTAAAAAATATTAAACATTTTTTTAACATCCTGTTGTATTTTTAATTCTTACCCTTTACATGCTTACAAATTTTAAATTAGTAAATTTATATGACCACAATTTTCATAGGATGAAAATTCTACCACCGTCAATTACTGTACACCCCAGGGTTGTTGTTTTTTCTCTAATTTATTTTTCCTTTCGGACACAGTATCACATCACAACAGCCTTCAACATGGAATTGACCAGATCGCAACATCCGAAAAGAAAAAGAGCTGACGGGTGAAGCCATGGCTTATTAAAGCCCGTCCCCAGTATACATTTGAGATGCATCAATCATCAAGACCTTCATTTTTACAACAATCTAACTAACATACACTGCACCAAGTCCCCAGCAACGAGTGTGTCCATTAGAGGTGGGAATCTTGGGGCACCTCACGATTCGATTACGATTCAGAGGCGACGATTCGATTAGAAAACGATTATTGATTTCCCCCCAGGCAGCAGAAAAAAAACAATGTATTTTGGCGCTTTTAATGTTTCGTACATTAGTTACAAAAATAGTACAAAAGTCCTCTCAGGCCTAAATAAACTACTATTTCAGTATCAAGTTAACAGTTCAAAACAGTAAATAAAATACTCAAGTCCTCATTCTGTAACAACAGCTTTTAAGTATATTCAGTCTTCAACAGAATAAAACACAGCATTGAGCAAAAATATATTATTTTTATCCACTCAAAAGTGCACTGAGGTATAAATGAAAGACAATGTGAACTACTACTTCAATACAAATGCCTTAAAAAAAAAGTGCTTTCCTGCTTTTTAAGTTGTGTAAAGATGAACATGTAAACATTAAAGTTTCTCAGAGGTACAAAAAAAAAAACTCAAGTGCTTTTCTGCTTTTTAACTTGTGTAAACATGAACGTGTAAACATTAAAGGGATCGTTCGGCTTTTTTAACATGAATCTCAATTTGATCCTCACCTCCCGTGTGTGCGATCAGCGCTGACTTCGGCGTTGGACGAGAGGAAAATAGTCCAGCAAGCTGGCTGGGGTCTCGGAAATAAAGCGTTTTTCTTCTAAAAGCTATTTGTTTTCAAAAGCGTGATACATTTCCACCACAATACTCTTTTCTGAATAAAGTCAGACGCCATTACCGCCAGCCACTACTTTTCTTTTCTGTTCGTTCGTTCGTATCACTGCGCGGCGCCCTGTAGAACGCTAACCGACGCACTGCAGCCAGCTAGCTGATACTTCCGCCTGAAGTTGTTTGCCTTTTCGGAGCAGGTCTGATCTCACGAAGAGGTGGGTTGGTCAGCTCAGCCATGCTTGTTGTTGTTTTGAATCTCGAGGCGTGAGTTGTGGATGTGTATTCTCGGTCCGTCCCAAAAGCGTCCCGAAGACCGCGCGCGCTACTGCGTTTCAGTTCCGCGTACTTTTCGCTCGTTTCGCTTCCCTTGGCATATTTATATAATCGGAATTTGGACATTTGTGAATCGTTCTCGATTGTTGCACGGCCGAATCGTGAATAATCTAAGAATCGGAAATTTTGCACACCTCTAGTGTCCATACACACGTAGTTTAAGCAATGCTTGCTGTTGAATAATGAATTGATTAATCCCTTCCTTGCAAATTAACAAAATCCCTGACTTTTGGCCTTCCCACTTGGTTACTGCACCGTACGTGCAACGGACCTCTAATTCTACTCCAAACCAGAATGATCAAAATCCAATAGATTTTAAAAATAAATAAATAAAATTGTAGCAGATCAAGGTAGATTGATTTTCATTTAGTATGTTTTGTTCCCTCGGCTGTTATGATGCTCACGTTGATTATATTCTCTCCGTTCAACGTCTCTGTCTGCCAAGGTAGTCAAGCACAAAACACTTGAACTTTCTTTTCAGGCCTGCAGCAAATAAAAAGAGAAATGGCCTTTAATGGAGCCTTCAAACATGCAATTACGGCAAGCGGCGTCAAAGAAATGTGTTTAAGTGTCTGCCTTACCCAGCTCCATTCATCAGCTCCAATGTCACTTTATTATTCCCTACTCATTCATTGCCATCATGGTGTCCATAATGGTGTCTTGCTCAAGGATACGTCAGTAGCATTGCTAGCAGTTTCTCATACAGTTGTTTTTTTCACGTGTTACACTGCCACCGAGATGTCATGCTGAGGAAAACTGTGTTGCTATATAGCACGTGTGTAAAAGATCCCCCGACCCTTTAGATCCAATCAAGATTTGAAAAAATGACGATTTAATGGAAGCCGGCACCTCTTTAAAAAAAGATGGCCGCCCTGTGGTTGCTCATCAATCCCGCTGCAGTTTATCCTTCCCGTCAGTATCTCGAGGAGCCTTCAGCAACTTCGCATTAGGATGAATCCGTCTTTGGGATCTGCCAAGGTCTCCAGGGGAGTTTGGAGAGGCTGGAGGCGTGCGAAAGAGACGCGCCATTTGTCGCCGTCGTTCCCGAGACGTAGAAGAAGTTCCACTCTTCAGCCAGAGGCGACAGCTCGCTTTGTCGTCTGTCAGCGAGCTCGGCTGACGGCGGGGAGAAGATGTTAGTTTTATTTCCCGCTCGTCGCCCCGAGCATCTCAGCGGAATAATGTTTGTGAGAAAACCTGTTGAGGAGTAGATAGACGCCAGTTCTTTTCTTTCTAAGATTTAACTTCTTAATCTGTACTTTGTAACATCCGCTTCCTCACCACCGCCATGTCCTTATCTTCACCTCTGAACCGCTACGTCTGATCCACCACTTCCGAATCCATTTTCTGTATGGCTTATCTGTTTGGATTCGCGGAAGCTGGAGCCTATCCCATCTGACTTCGGGCTAAAATTAGCTGTGATCATGTGTGGTGTGGTCGGATAATTTCAACGCAGCACACCACGTATATAAAGATTCGGTTGCACCCGTGACCTAGAATCTAGTCCTTCAAGACAGATATTTCAGGTGAGCAAATGAGCTCAAAGAAAAATGACAAACAGGAAACATAGCAAAAAAACAGGAAACATGAGATGCAACGTGGACGAGGACACGAGTGGATGGAAAAATGGTGGTCTTGGGAAATTTTAATACAAAAAAGTCTTGAATATCGGGACAGTTTCAGTCTAAAGACATCTCAGACCACAGGATAATCTTAGAAAACAGTCTGGTGTTTGTTGTCATTGGTTGGGAAGGGGAAAAATTGGGATAAAAGCGGCCCGACTATCTTGATGTTTGACAAGCCTAAGGAAATGGAGAACCTCTACTTCTTTACCGCCACCTACGTCTCTGCACTTCCTTATCTCTTGTTCGGAACCTACACCTCATAACCTCCGTTTCCCCACGTCCACTTTCGTACTTTAACATCCAACACTATGTAGCGATATGGAGCGGTATGTAACGGACAATAGGAAGTAGAGGTTAGGGTGTGGAGATTAAAGGTAGCAAAGAAGTCAAGTTTAGTTTTTGTTTTGCGGGTGATACATTCCCCCCGCGATAAGTGAATTTCAGAGAAGTAGAGGTTTGTTTTTATTTTCTCTCTCTTTTTTTAATTAAATCTTAAAATAACCAGAACCTCAAGTCACATTGTAACAGTACAATCCTGGTAGATTAATGCAATTTGTAAATCTATGTAGAAACTGTAACCAAGTTGCATGATCTCTTCTTCTTCTTCTTCTTCTTCTTCTTCTTCTTCTTCTTCTTCTTCTTCTTCTTCTTCTGGAAGTGGAGAACTGTACAGTAGTCTTGGCAATTTAGTTACCGTTTCTACCAGGATTTCCAAGGTGCATTAATCCACCAGGATTGTACCGAGGGCTAACGATGCAATGTGGGATTCTGGTTAAGATAATTAATTATAAAATAAAAAGGAAAAACATCAACGTAGTTATTAAAGGGACACTTTACTTATTCATCCATTTTCAGCAGCAAAAAGTTGCTACTTTTTCAATAATTAATTTGGTAACGTGATTATTTTTTTATGTACATTTAATAACTTTTAAACCGATGTTAAAATGAATCGAACGCCGGCATGATTGTTACACGTGACTAGATAACCCGGATGTTTACGTCACTAGTGTGTAAACGACGCTACACTATGAAACGCAGCCGTGCATCTAGCGTCAAACCCGGAAGGATTAAACCTTATCGCTTCGAGCCAACACGACAAAATAACCCTACCAAAGGACAGTCTGCCTTGGATGTGAAAGTTGTGGCGCCAGATGGTCTTTTCGGGCACAAAATAAACTATTGACCCATTTTTAATAATACTGGTATGATAAATTGAGTATTATGACGTGACTAGCGTCCATAATAAATACATAACAAATCGTACTGTATGATGCACACAGCACTGGTGCAGTTGCAGTTATTTCAGGAAAAAGAAAAAATAATATTATATATACTGTATCGTCGTTACAGCACCCAACTTCCCCGAGCTGTTTTTTTCCTTTTCTTTTTTTGCGTGGAGTCCCGATGATGTAAACGAAAGCTTGTAAGAAGGTTGTGTATTAACTGTGTTTATTTATAGACAGAATGAATTAAGGAAATGCGAGACGCCGTTACCTAGGCTGGTTATCAATGGTTTGGATGCGAACGAAATTAATAGAAATGCAAATGAAACTGGAATGCACCACAGGAAGAACAGCGGGACAGAACACAACATAACGTCCTCATCCCCGTACTTGACGATGTTCACACTCAAATGAATTATGAAATAAAACAGTCCGTGCAGTATAATAACCAATGCCCCCCCACCCCCGAAACATGCCTACCTTTCGCTTTAAATTTGCTTCGCTTCTCCGAGATCTTGCAGTGGCCGTAGGTAGACCTCGATTTGTGCCGGCTGTTGGTGAGAGTGAAGGCTCCGTGTTGCTAGCAGTTGCGGAAGTAGCCGCCAGAGATCCTCCATCGGCTTGATTATTTCCCACGTCTGGTTCTTTAAAGATACTCGGTACTGCGTTGGGCTTTAGTATTAGGCGTGTGGCGTACCCCATCTCAAATTGTAACATATTTTCGAAGTCCTCATGCCTGAAATGTTCGCTGCGCGCACGCCTGCTTGTCCTTGCCGGGAGGTTGACAGCACTTAGCAAACCATTGTCTACTCAAGTAGCTTTTTTTTTTTTTTTTTTTTTTTTTGGGGGGGGGGGGTTCCTTGCCGACGCCTTGCAAAATTTTGCAATACACAAAGGCATAAGTGACGTTTGTGTCCTCCTCGTTGTTATGTCTGCGTGAACTACTGTTCGCCAAGCGAGTATACACACTTGTTACGTCACCACTCGGGGGCGTTCCAACACGGAAGTACTTCTATGTTGAAGAAAAGTTAAATAAATCAATATAAGGGTGTATTCTTCAGCTCTTATGCATTTTTCGTAGCTAAACTAACTATTTACTGCCGATCAAGCCATACATGTAAAATTAAAGGAGCCTTCCTTTAAGCGGACTTTCCATTGTCCTCATGTGCTGTCGAAGGCAGCACATCCTCCTCTCACATTAATTTCGGGACACAACTGTTTATCTTCCTTGCATTACATGCACTGGGGTCCTTTTTTATTAGGGGGGCGGGGGGGGCCACTCTGAATAAACAAACATCACATTTGAACAACGTTCTGAGTTTCTGAATGCACCTATGATGAGAGAGATTTTGAGGGTGATGCGCTATTCAGTCTCAGCTTTTGTTAAACAAATTTCTCCTTTAAAAAAATAATAATAATAATAATAATAATAATCAGTATTTTTTGACTGGTCTGAATTAGAGGGACTAGAAATCGCAATAAAACCAGTAAAATAGGGAGGTAAAACCGCATTACATTCATGATCACAAATTAAATTCTTCGATAGAGTGAAGCCGCAATAACTGAAAGGCGAAGTAGCGATACGACTGTACCTCGTTTTGCTCTTCCATCACAGTGGCAGGGAGCTAAAAAGTCGAACCAACCAAACCAGTACCCCTCACACATTACACCATAGCCTATAGCCACGTTATGATGCCACTGTAGCCGTTGTGGAGGTTGCGCATTCCCCCTTGGAAACATGACACGGGAGCGATAATGCTGTTGGGAAAAACAACCAAGGTGACCGGCTGTCGTGAGCTACACGGCCTCCACTCCCTCTGATATGGCCTCTTATCAGAGACCGTGCAGCCGTTCGATGGAGCTGAGACATAACTGGATCTGTATGAGCTGGTGGGATTTCACCTGTGGCCAGAGGAGAGCGGGAAATGAGTGGCCAGGGGATGAAGGTGTAAGCAAGTCCTGCTGTGTGCGTGTGCACGTGTCTGGCTGTGTGTGGCTCGTGCGTAATAATGGTGAGAAGTTCACCTTCTGGTGCAGCGATAAGAAGCGGGGAAAAGCAATCACTTCAGCTACCCCGCAGACCCAACTGGCATCTTCCCGCCTCTTCACCTGCCGCTGCAGATGTAGCGAGGCGAGTAGGCGCGTGTGTGCTGTCAAAGCCTTGCTCCTAACTTGTTGGCCCATACACTCCAAATACAGAAGGTACACAACTTGTGTTTTGGGGCCAGTCCTGGTGCAGAACAGGCAGCGTGGATCGCGATTCGTTGAATAATAGCAACTAAATAACAAGTAAGAATGTGCCAAGCAGCGGTCCCCAATTTTCGTGCCACAGGCACAAACAAATAAAAACAAATTGCAGCATTAAAAATCAAAATTACACTGATTGTAGTACTTGGAATTTGGGTGAGCTTCACACTTGTTTTCTTCAATGAGTCGTCCCATTTTCGGGTAATGACTCCCCAACTGTGTTAGTTATGTCCAGAGGCGGGTAATCCAGGTCCAGAAAGTAAAAACCCTGCCACAGTTTGGCTTTAGTCACAGGAGGTTCTACTTGACCGATTGGTAAGTAACTTGTTTACCTGCTGGTTGATTCGATGCACCTGTGGCTAAAGCCAAACTGTGGCAGGGTTTTTACTTCCTGGACCTGGATTACCCACCTCTGGTTATGTCCAATCTCTGCTGTTTTGTTTTGGTTGACATCATTGCAGAAAATCCCACTTTACAAAGATAGGATAAAATTGTCTCTTAAATGCAGCTGACGTTTACTTGGAAGTTGTTCTTCTTCTGTGCCACAATTTGGCCTGTTTTTTTTTGTTTGTTTGTCTTTTGTTTGTTTTTAACAACTGTCACATTTCTCTCTCAGTTTATCAGTACGATGTCATTCTACGCAGAGGATAAATATTATTCAATATGACTGTGTGAGACTCACAGTCAATATAACAGTAGGCTACTCACACTGTGAGTACTGTTATATTGACTATCTACATGTTTTGCTGCACTGTGGAATGTGTGTGTGAATGGGTGAGTGTGAGGCTTTGTAAAGTGTGTTGGGCACCATATGGTGTAGATAAAACGCTATATAAGAAGCAGTGCAAAAAGCAGTCCATTTATGTTTGTCCATTCCTTAAGGGGTAGCACTGCGACATTGATGCTATTTAGCATTAGGCTAGTGGACTGGAAGGCCAACCTGGTTGTTATATATACACAAGGGATCATTCTCTTTGTTTTTGTTTAGTTTGATGCTAAACTTCAAGTGTAGGTTGCATTAGACAGCTGTCCACTCACACATTTAAATCGTTATTTTGACCTTAACCCAAATATTGACTGCAAAGTTTTTAGTCCCACTGATTGTTTTCATGTGAAGACATATTTTGAATGACCAGCATAGAAACAATTTAAAAATATCACTCACCATTAGCTTTATGTGACCGGTCTTATGCTGTATTCCGAGTGTTACAACAGTAATGATTAGTGCCATCAAGTGTCTTGGTGTTGTTGATCATTGTCCTAAAACTTCTCTGATGAATAAAGTTCTCGTCAGCACTCAATTGTTGTCTGCGTATTGTTGGACATAATCTGGTGATGAAGCATCACTTTGCATCGCTGCCCTTATTCCATTATATGGTCCTGCTGCTGCTGGTGTGAATCTAAGGGTAGCAGCGCTTGTGCTAGCCAAAGTTAGCGATGTGAGGCTCATGACCTTTGAATTCGAGTAGTTGTTTGCTTCCTGGTCATGTTTTTTTCTTGTCATCATCATATCCTGTTTCTGCTGGTGATATTTTGGTGGTAGGGAACAGAGGTTTTTCAAACACAAAAAAATATTTCATGTTCAGTTATTCAATAAATGAGTAGATTTATTATATGAATGGTTGGGGACTACTGGAGTTCCCTCATGACACCATCTCAGTGACAGCAATGATGATTTTTGGGGGGAAAAAGTTTTGCGTAGATATTAACATCAAAGCAGCATGAAAAATGGACCCTTTCAGTTTCCTCGTGTCGCCGGTGCCCATTACTTCAAACAGACCTCCGCAAGCTCAAGGACGTTAAGACTCTCGGTGGCTGACTTCTCATTAGCTGGCGATGAAGATCCTCAGGATGCTGCTGCCACGTGAATTATTCATTTCCTGTTTACAGCAGGCGACAGGTAAGCGACCTCTGTGATGAGTGCCCGCGAGTGTGTGGGAAGGAGAACGAGAAAGCCTCTTCCACACTGCCCGTCAAAACCAGCGCTTTTCCCTGTTGCTGCGATGTGGAAAATATACAGATTGAGGCGAAGACTTCCCGATGTGCGCTTCCTGACCAGCCAGCACTTCCTGTCCTACACCACCACAAAAACAGGCTTCCAGTTTTTTAAAGCCCCACCCAGTTGAAGGTGTCAAACAGAGAGAATCACACCTTGTATTTAAAGAAAGCTCTACCGCGGAAACTGTAAAAAAAAATCATGCAAATGACTGACTGTGGCGACACCTGAGAAGGAGTAGCCACTTCTACATACATGTATTTTAAACAGCCTTTCAGTCCAATAGCATAATGCTAACGCCAAACAGCATCCATGTTGCAGTACTGTACTATAAACCTTTCTGTAATGGGATGAACACAAATGTCGCAGCAACAGATTTAGACGGACAAGATAAAAGTACTCGTAGGTATATATTTTTTATTTTCTGCAAAGATTAGCTAATATTAGTGCCATACTTACACTGCCCCCCGGTGACTAAGGTGGGCATATCCGAAAGAACAGCGCAATGGCCATTCAAGTAATGCAATTTGGCACATTAATTCAATTGAAATTTAGAGCATATAAGTTATAACATTATGGAGTAATACTACAGTATTTTCCACATTAAAACGCAAAACTATGTTGTTGGAGGGAGGCTGGAACAAATTATTGGCATTTCTATTGATTTTAATGTGGAAAGGTGATTTGAGATGCAAGTTTTTTGAACAATTTACAGTTTTACATCAAGACATCTCTGTATTACACTGCTAATATTACTTGGTTTTGAATCCCTCCTCCCTCGTTTTTTTTTTAAATAAAGGCCACCCTACTTTCAAACATCACACGTCTCCTGACATTCACTTTGTGTCGCCTTTGTTGGTGCGGCATACGCCGCTCGCGATTGAAAATCAAAATAGAACCCGCGAGGCGCAACTCCGGGAGGTGTATGCGAAGTCCCCCAGATGTTCTCCTCCAGATTAATGTAGACTCTTCTAACCGCGGCGAGGAAGCTGATTTGAGGCAATTACGGCATTTGTCGGAATGAATTAGCTCGTCACTACACCCGAGGCCGCAAGTGATGGAAATGTTGGGGGGAAAGCAGCAAACGGCTAATTGTTTTTCAGCATCAAACCAAATATTATTCTCATTATTTTAGTGTTTTTTTTATTTTAGTTTCTCATTCCAATGTCTCGTTTCCCCAGGTGTTAGCCCTGACAGAAAGAAGGCTAATTTATGCATTACACTGTACAAGCTTTTGACAACGGCAGGGCTTTTATTGCCACTCGTTTAATTCTCATGTAAGTGCATATCTCCATGCTGTGCAATGTAAAAGAGGAAAAAAAATGCTACATGCGTTTATTGTTTTTCTGTTTTCATCGGGATTAGTTGTTTAATTTAGCCTTGAACACACCAGACTGTTTCATTTAAATACATCAGTGGATCCAGTTGTAAATGAATGATAAAAATAAGCTTGAGAAGCTGACCACTTCAAATGAGACCAGTCAATGCTCGCTCGGCCGACATCCACGCCGCCCTGACACCGCCGCTTCCGCAAATAACTCAATTTGCAGAGGAAATGAGACTCATCGGAGCTCCTGTCAATCTCACCAATGAAATATTTTGTGTAGTACAACTTCAGATGAGATGAAGATTGTTTGGTGTCGCCGCTAATGCTAATGAAGATGATGCGGAGCTTAATTTAAACAGACGCTTTGAAGCGATTGTCACAATTGTCCTCATCCCACCCAATTATTAGCGCTTCTCGATGAAGGCTGTCATGCCAGTTTGCTCCATTATCCCCATTGCGTGTGATGTTTTTATCCAATTGGAGAGATACTTTGGATTCACACTTATATTTGGATCATGATTAGGGCTGGGTATTGCCAACAACCTCACGATACAATGCGTATCACGATAGAGGGGTCAGGATATGATAGCCTACGTATCGCAATCCACGTGTATATATGGCTTTAAGGCGATACGTGTCCCAACATTTTTATATTACTTAACATACATTTTTAGTCATATTTAAACCTAAATGTTATTTTATTATGCTGGATGGCAAAAATGTTATCTTCTTCTCATGTTTTCAGTGCTTACGGTTTACCATCAGCACCGTGCCTGGGCGAAATGTGTGCGCACCTCCACAGCACAGCGCAGCTTTCAGCGATAATTTATGAATGAATGTGCAATATCAATTCTGACAACGTATCGAATCGTATATGTATTGTAAAGAGGCCCACAACAATAGATATTTCGATATTTTGAGCACACCCCTAATAATGATAAAATGGGTATTTATCCAACATCACTTGAGATTGCAACACGGGTCTTCAATGTTAGCAAACTTTTTTTCATGTCACTTCCTTGTTCAATGTCATTTATTTTGAGCTGACTTTAATAGTTAGAATGTAGATAATATAGTATCATTTATTGTCTTATAAAATTGTTTAACATAATTTAAAATACATTTTTATGTATTTGATTATTACATTTTTATTTTTTTCATTTAATGCTGTTTAATTAATTACCTGGCTACCAGTCCAGGGTGTACGCCGCCTACTGCCCAAAGGCCAGCTGGGATAGGCTCCAGCAACCCCCCCGCGACCCTTGTGAGGAATAAGCGGTTAAGAAAATGGATGGCTGGATGGATGGATGGATGGATGGATGGATGGATGGATGGATGGATGGATGGATGGATGGATGGATGGATGGATGGATTTATTAATTGTACTTTATTTAACCTTTGTTTAATTTACAATACTTTCTAATGAACATTTATATTAATTTAAATAATATATTATTTAAATTCATTTTATTTAATTAACTGTCATTGTAATGCAATAATTTAAAAGTAATTACACATTTAATCTTTAATGATTCATTTTTTTTATTTATACTCTACATCAATTTTATTCTTTTATTATTTTATGTTATATCATATTTTCAACATTATTATTATGATTATTATTATTGATTATGATGATGATGATGATTGTATTTATTGTGGTTTGTTTTAGATTTGATCCTATGTCCATCATTTTGTTACAGCTGCTGTTGTTAAAGTTTTCTATAAATAAAGTCAAATTAAAATGAATTGAATAACTTTATGATCGGTCCATACATATAGATCCCCATCGTTGCTATTGAACTTCTGTTGCTATTGAATCTTTTCCCCCCAAAATGTCATTCTTCTGCCTTTTGATTGGTTAACATTTGGTTCTGGTGTTGCTTTGTCTTGTCCTTGACATCGTTTGAATGTTTTCCTTTTGTGGACTGAGACTCTTTGTAGTGAGGAGTAGATTAGAAGTATCTGTCTGGATGTAGACATCAGGCCTCCGGCTCAATGGTGGAAGCAGAAGTTCCTTCACTTTCACAATCACTAGCTGCCCATTGTTGTAGTGGAATGTCCTGTCTGGTTTGTTTCCCCGTGTTACATCGGGAGTTTAGCGCCTGCAGCCAAGTCGCCTGGCGGGGCTTCACGGCGGGGAAGCGGAGCAATTTGTTTGCGGATGGCTCGGAGCTTATTGTCTCAGCTTGACAGATGGGCCGAGCACTCGCGCTCAGGTTGGCTTCGGTGGCGAATCGCTGCTCGCCTGACAAAACTCATTATTTATATCGACCCCACGCCGTACAAGTAGATTCTGTTACCGCGCCAACCACAGCACCCCAAAGTAAACATTATCACACACCATGATGGAAAACCACATGCACACTCAGACGATTGTGACCTCATTCAATCGTTATGAGAAGTGATTCAGTGAGAATATGATTTATGGAAATGTTACATCATACAAATATGACATAATGAGGACCGAACATTTTGAGAACATGACAATATGAGAGCATGAGATCGTGAGAAAATGCAACTTTGAGACCATGGCAACATGAGAACATCTCGATGAGAGGCTAACCCGGGATTTACACCGGATGCGGCTGCGGTGCGGCGGCGGTGCGTTCCGGCAACGCAAGCAATTAGATTCCATTCTTTTGAATGGTGCGATTTACACCGCTTGCGTGTGCGTTGCATGTCGACTGCAGCTCAGCTGCGGCGTGCCGCAGCCCTTCCGCAAGGATAGACCTATTTTCTATTTTTGCCGGATGCCGCATCGGTCGGCCTCCGGCAAATGGCAAGCTAGCACAAAACACATTGAGAGGGACAGGAAGACCGACGCAGTTTCAAAATAAATTTCCGGTTACCTTTCAAGATAAAACACTCGCCAGCTCCTATTTCGCAAGCATGCTAGCAAAACGTGATGTGGGCGTAGACGGGCCTGGAGTTAACGTGCAAGGTGCTCATTCACGGTTTAGACACCAACGAATGTGGACGAGAAGAGGTTTATATTGGCAGTGGAAAGCCACAAAAATAGTAAAAGTCCACCTCTCTTTCTGCTTCTCTTTTGAGCACAGACTTTCTGTGTGTTTGTCGTCGTTTTTAATGCCACATGATCGCGCGCGGTCGACCGCAGCCGCACCGCACACGCAACCGGTGTAAATCCCGGGTAACAGGGGTTTTCCTGGCTGAAATTGAGGCAGAGGTGGTACCATCCTGACTATGGGCGACTACCAATACCGATACCAGCTGTTTCTTCAATAGCTGTTGCTTCAGGTCTTTTCGGTGCACTGCTGTTGATCTAGCGCCTCCATAATGGTGCAATACTGCATCTGCAGTTAAAACACGTTGCTGCCAAGCTCAATCAACGCAGCTGGAGCGCTGTGTTGAGCGATATCAGTCTGTTAGGCAGGAGGTGGCAAGCATTGGGTGGAGCTGGCCGCCTCTGAATTTTGTACATAGGAAAAACCCTGTACTAAGATTACATGACACTATGACAACGTGAAACCATGAGAACATGACACCTTGAAAAAAACAATGCAAAACCACAAGAATATGACACAGTTGGATCCTGAAACCCAACGAATGACAACATGACACCAGGAGATTATGAGAAAATGACACCTTGAGACCATGAGAAAATGGCAACATGTCATCATACCATGATACCATGACATCATGAGACCACGACATGATGAAAACATGACAATGTAAGGTCAAGTGAAGTCATCTAAGATATAATGACACCATGAGATCATGAGAACATCACACAGGGAAACCATCAGATATGCGAACATGAACCTTGTGACCATGACATCACGAAAACATGTCATCATGAGGTCATGACATTATGAGAACAGACACCATGATAACATGAAATTATTAGGAAATGATGAAACCTTGAAACAGGACAAGACATCAATATGAAATGGCAGTCATGAGAACATACAATGACATTGTGACACCAAGAGTGTTGGACTTTTTGAGAACATGTGAGACCAAAGGGAATGAGACCATTAAGTCCAACTCCATGACACCATGTACCATGAAGTAATCGATATATAAATTTAGTAGTGGAAGAACTTTGGCCCTTTCCAGCACCAGAATCTCTCAACCTGATTACAAACCTTGCTGAGATTCGATTTTGTATCCAGCGGGGCTGTCCCAGTTCCCCTAGCACTGCATGTACTCAGCACACAAACACTTGTAAATACTTCTATAGCGCCAACGCAAACGGTAACTGTGCATGCATGATGAGCACACACACACCTGCACATGTAACTCTCATCGTATCAGCTATCAGCGTGAGCTTCCTGCCTCGTTATCAGCGCGCTCACATCCAACCTTGAGGTCCGTCGCTTATTATGAGAGCAGAGAATGGGGGCGGAAAGCGTCTGTCTGTAATTAAAAGTGACGGCGAGGCTAATGTCGTCCATCGAAAACGGCTCCCAGGGTGACCCGACGCCTCCGCGTGCGCCATCGTTTGCCGCTAACAGTCACTTTGCGGCTCCCTCGCAGTCAAATGAAATGTTCGCGTCATTTTTCGCGATTCACTTGGACAGTTTGTCAGATGAACAAAGAGCAGCTCTCATTTTTTGTTAATGTCGACAGCTAAACAAAGCGTTAGTTATTTGGGCTTGGACGTGCAGGACAAAAAGCACCCATGCTTTTGTCCAGTGTGCACTTTAGCGGCCGTCATTGTTGCTCTTTCTCGAGGAGCTTTTTCATGGTGCTGTGTGGACGTGTTTATTATGTTCCAGCTTTTAGGTGTTACTTGATTACAAGACTAAAACTTCTGCAAGCGCCTCAAGAAAACACACAATGTCTGTTCTTACTCAAAGTACTGTACATGCATTCATGCAGATGTTATGGCAGGGGTGTCCAAACTTTTTCATTTGAGGGCCACATACAGAAAATCAGAAGGACGCAAGGGCCACATCATGTTATGAAGAGAAATTGTGTTTCGTCCTAAAAATTGCACAAATAATTTATTTGTGCTTTTGCATATTTAGATAAATGCTACAGTATATTATATAAACCCATTTGTTTGTAATATGGCAGTAGGGTTATTATAGTTTTGGATTTTTTCATTTTAGTTAGTTTTTATTAGTTTTCAGGGTGGTTCTGTTAATTTGTATTAGTTTAGTTCTTTAAAAAAATGCTTAGTTTTAGTTTCAGTATTAATATTATTATTATTTTTTAAACGTGTATTACTTGTGCGCAATATTTCAAAAAACATCAAGGGCGTTATCTGAAGGTGCTTTTCTATTGGCTGCTGCTAGATGATGTCACTTCTGTGTGACATATATTTCACACGTCATTATTCTGGTTTATATCAAAATAAATCTACTAAAAATCGCATTTAAAATCACCCCCAAAGGCTCATGCATGAAATTAATTACCAAAGACTAAAACGAAGGGCATGTTTGCTATAATTATAGTTAGTTTTAGTTAGTTTTGTAAACATAAAATGTAGTTAGTTCGTTTTTGTTTTTTAAAAAGCATTTTCATTTTTATTTTATTTCGGTAACAATATTGTTTTTTGAATTTTAGTTTTATTTTTTTCATTAGTTTTAATTAACTGAAATAACCTTTAATGGCATTGATACCCTCCCTTCTTACTTTGATCATTCTCCAAACATTTTTGTTTTGTTTATTTTATTTGAACTGAGTCAAATGCCATTTTTTAGCATATGTCGCGGGCCACTGAAAAATGGCCGGCGGGCCGCAAATGGCAGTTTAATTTTAGTGCAGTTTAATTCTCATGAGGGATGTTTTGGCCCTTCTGTGTTTAAAATCTACACCTCGTATCGTGATGTTTGGATATCGTTACATCCCTACTCATGATGTCTGGTTCTCATAATGTTGTTTTCTCAAGGTGTCATCATTTTCTCCTGGTATAATTTTCTCACACATTGACAAAACTCTTTCCACAATCAGTAATCAATTCATTTTCTTTATCCCTCATTGGAATCCATGATTTTGTCCCATTGTATGTATGAAAATGAATCTCACACACACATACGTACATACAAATCCAACAGATGCAGCGTGACGTTGGCTGTTGTGTAACCAAATGCAGTGACTCACCAGTGACCAAGAAGAAGAAGAAGAAGTCGGACATTTTGCTTTGAGGCCTGGACTGGGGTTGACTTGGACCAACACAAACACGGCGTGGAATGAAGCGACGATGTTGCGTTGTGATAGAAGGAGGTTGTCCATGGCTGCGGGCTGCAATAAGCCAACACGCACACACAGAATGATTGGAAACTTTCCTTTGGGCAACTATTTGCCGTGTGTCCTACCCTTCTAGTGACACACAAACACACACACGCATGCGCGCATCAGGTGCTGATTTAATAAGCTGCCTGGGGAGTCGCTGAGCTTTATCGGCTGATAACTGTCTTCCCTGCAAGTCCACAAAAGAGCTGCTGGGTGCAGCACTCTATAAAAACCATCAGGCAGATTCTCCAAGAGGTGCCATATTTGTATCCAAGTGCACAGTAGTAGACACATAATAATAATCATAATATACATAACAATGCTGACTACTCATGCTGCGTTTTCTTCATAGTTTGTGTTCTCATTCGTGTATTGCTACATACGCTGCTGACCAAATCTTGCTGATGTTCGTATTCACTTATAACCACAACATGTTTGGCATTCACATTCATTTGCATATTTGTAATATTTATGATCCCTATATTTTTTTACATACAGTGCTACTGACTAGTTTTGCTGCTCTTTTCATCCACTTCTGTATACAAATTCACATCCACGTACAGCATATGGATATTATCATTCATTTGTTGCTGCATACAACTCACCTCTCTATATATTGTATCTATTTATTCACATACAACCATCCACATGCACTGGGTCCTATTATTATAGACAGTAGTAAGTGCGCTTGGGTGTAAAAACTGGCATATTTTCATTTTTGTGATTGGGCACATCTAGTTTGGAAACCAAGGGGTGGTTTCTACAAGTATTACACGGATTTAGGGCAGCTGACAGATTGTAGACTAGACTTTAGAACAGATGAAATCAGGTCTAAGTTGTGGCACAGGTGGTGTAACGTTATTTGGTGGAATTGATCTAGGCGCAGTCAGATAGATTCTGGGCTCAACTGATGCAGTCATCTCCAAAAGTATTGTAACGGCAAGTTGGTTTGTTTACTCCCACAACGGTGGAAATGTCTATTTCTAACTGTTCCCGACCACCCATGCACACAGTTAAACTGTACTTTGCACTAAGACATGAAAATAAGGCCTTTAGTCTTTATTATTCATTATTGCTACATCCAACGCTGTTGACTATTCGTTCTGCCAAATAAATTTGATTTTGTATATATTGTACAAGTAGCCGACTTTGTAAACTTCTTTGACTCAGTCTGATTGCTTGATGTGGCAAATATGTTCAGAATGTGATGAGATCACAATAGCTTAAGACTTGGTGAAATTGCATGCGGCTCATTGTCCAAGCTCATTTTTTCTGCTCTGCCTGACTACAAGAATAAAACAAACAGGTGTTTCCTAGCATTTATGACTGTGAAATTGAATATTTTTGCTCTGATCTTGGCAGACAGTTTTGTAGGCTGTCTGACACGCTCCAGTCGGGACTTCCATCATGTCTGCCAATCCACAAGAACCCCTGAGGAAGCTGCTAAGATCTAAGCAATGTTGAAAATATTGAGAATAATAACAAAAATTAAAACAGTGATAGATTTTTGAATTTATTGACCTTTGTCGTGTGGAATGTTTCCATATATCACTAAAGATTTCTTCCACGGCTCATTTTTTTCCTTCAACGTGCCTTCCATTTATACTCATATATAATATATAAAAAGCATTCATGTCAACAACATGTCATCGTTTCATTGAGTTATTGTGGCCGTGAACACGTTCACCTTAAATTCAATTCAGGAAACTTTATCGGTGTCTGGGGTGTGTTCAAGACGCACCCGCGAGCAGACGCTCGTAAAAAGCATGCAATAAAATGTTGTTTATTTGTGTGCCCTGAGATTTTTCTCATGTAAAATATATGCCTTGGCTCAGTAAAGGTTAGGGAACATTGCCATCATATTGTTATCAAGTGCAAGTGTCAAGAGCGTTTTATTTTCTGCATCTGTGTAAATGGAGGTTTCTTTCAAACATCATCTGTAAGCGCAACTTCTTAAAAATGAAGTCAGTTTTTTTTGTTTTTTTTTCCCCCCACCTTTCCTGTAATGGTGCACTTTGTCACACCTTCGCCTCTTATTGTGAGGTCACTGATTGCTTTTTTTTTGTCTGTGCTGTAAGTTATCACCTAGAGATGCAAACCCCCTTTTCCTTTGACCCGGGGCTGACACCGATGATTGATCCTGCCGCTCGTGTAAATGCCTGCGCGCCGCCGCAGCGCACCGGCGCACTGAAACGCAACCAAGCGGAAAATTAGAAATCTCTTCATCCCAGCTCCATTTGAAATCCGATATCCCCCTCCCCTTTCCGCCCAGCTACGCACCTCCTCGCTGCTTGCCGTCTGTAATGAAATGATACGTTTGTGTGTATGTACATGAAGGTCGATGGGGGGTGCGCTCCCACCTAAGCCACTGTGTTTTGGACATCAGCTGGAGGTGCAGCAGAGCTGTAAACACTGAAAAAAAAAAAAAAAGAAATTGGACCAAGATGAACTATCTTAAATCAAGCCAAAATGGACTTGTTATTTGTCTGCCAAGATATTTCTTCCCATCAGGCAGTTTTTGTGCAAGAGTATTTCACTTGCGTCAAGCATTTTTCTCCCTTTAAATATTAACATATTGAGATTTCTTTATTATTTGCTTGTTTATCAAATGGCCAAATCAAATTCTCTTGACAAGTAATTTTGATTAAATTCATGAATATATCCCTTATTTCATTCTTTCCCCCTCATGTTTGCTTATGGTCATTTTTTTTCAGTGCAGGCATTGCTTCAGTCACTCTGTATACTTAACTCTTTGACTGCTAAACGTTATCCAAAAAACAACTCAGACTTTGATCATTTTAACTCATATTCAAGGCAAACAGAATATTTTGTGCTTTTACTACAGAAACATGGTGGGTACCACATGGAAGATCGCATTCCATTCTTTTATTAGAAAAAAAAGTATGTTTCTACCTTATTCTGTTCTTAATAATCACCATTTGAAAATAGGTAATTTGAGTGACGTTGAGCAAAAATTGAAAAGATAAGGCGAAAACAAGCTTTTTGTGAAATTATACGTTTTCTGCACAACAGTGACTTTGGAACTAATATTTTTTGTTAAGTGACACTTGAATTAGATTGAATGTGACGAAGGCTTTGATCATTCACATCATCCTTGAAAACATTCTATTTCATCATATTAGTCATGTTACATTGTAATTTGCTATACATGAGCCCACTGAAAAGAGATAGGACAAGACGTTCCACAGCCCATTGGAAAAAAAACAACAACAACAAAAAACGTAAATGTCAATTAACGTTTATGGCGGCAGTCATCGTGATTTTAGATACGTCATTAACCGTTTTTGGCGGTAAAAGAGTTCAAGGGGAAGTTAACTTAAAAAAACAATTCTTTACAGTAATATGTTCTAAACAGCGCCATGAGTCTAAACATCACATTCGGATTAATATTGCATTTGTGGAATATGAGTTAAGCAGCAAAATCCACCTGTTTTTATCCATCACAAGGGTGGCCAGTTTGCGACTAGCTCAGGGCTCAAGTAACCACCAATCTCGGTTAAGCTTGCGAATGGCACATGACCAAACTCAGAATACATGTGAGCCATGACTGGTCGTTACCTGCGCCCCTGAGTAACTGTGATGTCATTTTCAGTCAACAGCAAGTGGCCAAATGGATAAAACAGGTGGATTTTGCTGCTTTATTCATATTCCACAAAGGCAATACTAATCGGAATGAATGTGTTTAGAGAAGTTGGGGCGCATACAACATATTAATATAAAGACATTTTTAGGGTAGACTTCCCTCTTAGTGCTCTGGGATTTTTTCCCACTTTTTGAATACTCAAAAATATGCTTCTTGATGTACTGATTGATTGTATTTGTTTTTTTTTTTTGTTTTTTTTTTTACGTTTCATCATCACCATCATCATCATCATCATCATCCGGTTATGTCTTTGTTGTCCAGGAACGTCGGGACAGGGCGGTCCACTTCTGGCCTCGCTGCCCGTGGCGGGACGGCCGCTGCAGCCCCAGCTGGACCTCAAGCACCTGCTGCCGTTCCGGCTCAACGGCTCCTCGCCGCTCAGCCTCTTCCCCAACTTCAACACGGTGAGTGGCACCTCACAACTCCTTTTATTGCCATTTACTTTCCATTCATCCAGGAATAGGTCCGTGTAAGCCTGATGTGTTTTTGGGGGCGACAAACTTATTGTCTCATACATCAAATTAAAGTCACTGTCAAGTGCTGTCCAACACTATTTATTGTGTTGGAGCACATAAACACTTTTTTTTTTTTTTTTGCTTGAAAATGTGTTAAATGTCCGCCTGATATAAAAGTCTGATCGGGTGATTTTCAGTGTGAAACGTCACTATTGACCAGGTCAAGATTCAATGGACGACAAATCCAATCGACTCCCACGTCAAATTAAAAGGGCTTTGTGAGTGCTTTCCAATGCTGTATTTATTTTGTCAATATGTCCTCTCACAAGGACATACTCACCCAAAAAAATTGTTCTTTTTGCATGAATGTTTTTGGGGGCTTGACCTCATTTTAGCCAGTAAGCTCCAAGATGGTTCACACTGACTGAACAATTTCACAGGTGACAAAGCCTTGGTGGAGGTCCGCACTCTCTGAGTGCTCCGGCTATGAATAATTCAGTTTAAAGTTGGCGTAGTGTCCAGGTGTGGCCTGTGTATGTTTGTGTGTGTGTGTTTGTTCTCCGCCATCACTCTCTGAGCGTCCATCTGCAGCTAAATGAAACATAAACCACTTTACACCCTCACAGCCACAGAAAGCAAGGCTGACTACACGGTGTGTGTGCGTGCGTGCGAGTGCGTGTGTGGATGAGCTACAGAAATGCATGTGTGAAAAGTGTCCAGCTCCATTGTTTTGTTGGCCGCCGCCCACACCTTCCAGAGCTTTCTGCTCCCTGGCATCGCCCACGTGGCGTTACGCAGAATCGGACGCATCTGGCGTAAGAAAGGCGCCGTGGAAAACACGATGGCCTCGTGTGTTCAATGTCAGAGGTGCTATGTTGGAAGACCCAAATTGTCTCAAACACAAAGTAGTAGAAAAATGTCATTGTCTGGCACGCTAAACAAGCGGCACAGTGTAAGTCTAAAAGAACACATGTTCACCACCGTCTGTGGCTTTGGACAAATGAACCCAAAGTTGATTGTGTTTGATTTCATCCAGTTATTGAATATTTTCTGCTGTTTTGGTTACCAAAAGCAAGAGAATTCACAGATGCCGAAAGAAAGGTTAGCCTTTGAAATTCTAGCCAGCTTTTGATGTTGTATCAGTTGGAGAAGATATATTTTGTGTTGCGGTACTGCTACATGAATAGCAATAAGCACTTGGTAAGGAAGTCAGTTTTAGAAACTGAAGTCATTCCTGACCATGTCTTTGAGGAAAGTGCATAAGGCCAAAATTTCAGAGGTTCTGTTTTGATGGTGTCATGTTTGGTTAGCCTAAAAACCTTTCAAGCAATTGCCCAGATTTGCAGAATTTCTATGAGGTATTTGTAAAATAGGACATTTCATACGCTTGTGTTTTTGTGCATGGTTTATTTAAAGTCAGTAGCCACATTAGCAAATTACATACTGAAGGGTTAGGGTGAGTTTCACTTATGTAATCGTATTTGTATTCACGTTTCAATCATCGAATGTTAGCTACAGAAAGAAGAAACAAAGCAAAGATCCAATTGTCCTCCTTCCAATAGTACAAAATTTGTTGTATTCTTCACTTCAATTTATCTTGAAATTTTTCATTTGTTTTCAATATACAAATGAAGTGAATCCCTTGTATGCAAATATCGCTCCCGTTGACTGAGCTGAAGGGCAACTCCAACTTTATCAAAACCAAACTGTGCAAATAGCACCAAAGCGGGTGTCATCTCAGTCCCCGGAGGAGATGATGAATCTCTGTGGTGGCACAGCTGTGGCATCAATCAGCTGCTTTTCTCTTCCGTGATGAGGAACATGTTGTCCTGGAGGTTCGTAACGGGGAGCAAGAGAGGAACGGCAGGGAGATAGATGGACCTGTCTTTATAGCTAAACACCCTTCCTATCATTCCTCCCTTCTGAGACCTCATCCCGGAGCAGGCTGGGCAGGGCACGGAGGTTTGTCTTTGGTGGGATGGAGAAGACAAAAGAGGCATTGAGAACGGAGTCGTCTCAGGATGTCTGCGGACACACAATGGGAACATTCCTAAAACAAATATGGACCCACAAGCTGCCTGAGCTTTTGAACGTCAGATGTGGATGAAGAAAGTCACTTTCACCGTGAGGGGACAGTCATGAAAAAATACAAATCCTCGGACCAGTTTATTTTTTTCACATTCTGATTAATTCTGTTTTTATAGTCATATTTTCAAATATAGTGCAAATTCTAGTGGGGTTTTTTTGTGGGCTATAGCAAAACAGACTGATGATGTTTCAATTGGAACAAATATTTGATACACAACTAAAATGAGGTGCGAGCCCCCGAGTACTGTGATTCAGACTCCTTTTTTTTTTTTTTTTTTTTTTTTTGAAGAGCTCAGAATTGTTCATTCGGTAGTCTTACCGATTCAACGTCTTGTCATCATTGCTCTTTTTTTTTTTTTTTTTTTTTTTTTTTTTTTTTTTTTTTTTGTGTGTATGTGTGCGTGCGTTTGCGTGCGTTTGCGTGAGTGCGTGCGTTTGCGTGTGTGCGTTTGCGTGCGTTTGCGTGCGTGCGTGTGCGTGCGTGCAAATACGTATAAATTTATACTCATTCATTCACCTAAAACCTTATAAATATCCCATTACCCTTCGCCTTAACCAGGTACTTCAGAATCTTGCCAGAGTCGTGAGATTTAAATGGTCAGGAGACCAGAGAAAAGGTCAGAAAAAAAAAGAAATAAAGAGAAAAGAAAGGTAAATCAAAGTGACATCCAGCACCGACCAAACACTTCCTGCCTTCCCCATGATTACAAAATCAAAGTCTTACGCCAACCCCGGAAGCCTCTAAATTCCAGCAAATTTAGCGAGATCTCAAGAGCCCAGAGGAAAAACTAAAGAGAGGAAGGAGGGAAGGATCGATAAGGCAGAGTGAGATCAATAGAAGCCAGTACATCCAATCCATCAAAGTGAAGTCCAGCACCAACAAGACCCCTCCTGCGTGGTTACAAAACCGGAGTCTTATGCCAACCCCAGAAACCTCATACTTCTAATAAATTAAGATCTCAAGTGACCAGAGGAAAAACTAAAGAGAGGAAGGAGGGAAGGATAGATAAAGCAAAGTGAGAACCACAGACACCAGCACCAACTGATTCAAGGGGCTGTGGGAGGGAGAGGGTACTTCTGTTGAGTTTCAGTAGATGCTGGTGCGACGGATCTGGCATGCATAAGGACCACCACCAAAGAAAGAAGCCGTCAACCGCGGTCCAGCAAAGCGAGCACCCCCCCCCCCCCCCCCCGGAATCCCCAGGCCGCGGCAGCACCAAGGCCACCCCCAAGCCACCCGAGCGGACACCGGTCGGCGAGCCGACCCAGACACCCGGAACACCCCCGCCCCAGCCCCGGCCCACACCCCCGACCCAAGGCCGCAGAACGAGGCCCAGCGGGCCCCCACAGCGCCCCACCGGTCCCCAGCCCCCATCCCCCCACGACCCCCCCGCACCCCACCCAAACCCGCCATCCACCACGACCCAGGCCCCACCACCCCCGACCCCCAAACCCCCGAACACACCCCGACCCCCAGCACCCAACCCCCCACCCACCCATACCTCCACCCCCCCCCAAACAAGCCGCCCCCCCCCGACGGCCGCCACCCCCCCCCCCCGCGAACCCGGCCCCCCGCGAGAACCCCCCACCCCCCCCCGGAAACCGGCACCGGGCAGCAGCGCAGAGAGGGAAGATGTGCCCACCCCACCTCCAGCCGCGCGAGATTTGCACAGCGGCGGGAGGGGGGAAGCAGAGGAGGAAGCACCAGGGGAGAAGGCGGAACACCAGAACACCGAGCCCGGTGGGGAGAGGTCCCGGTCGTCACGCCAGAGTACTAGTGACACCTAACCCTGTTACTGAGTCCGCCAGCTCGCCGACTGGCGAGCTCTACCCTTACACCGTGAATGTGGCCCCACCCAGTGTATATACAAGTGTGTGCGTGTGGTGCATTAAAATTGGGAGCAGGTGAGTCGGAGCAGAGGGAAAAAATTTCCCCTACTCCGACACACCCGTATCCCCCCCAAAAAAATGAATATGTATATGTGTGGTGCATTAAAAAAGGGAATGGAGGGACAAAGTGGTGGGGCAGGGACACAAATGGGGGGGACCACAGCGCTGCCAGGCACTGCAGTCCATCCCCTCTGATGGCTCCCCGCCCCAACTCACCCCTCCCCTTGGACGTGAGGTGCATTAAAATTGGAGGGGAGTTGAAGGGTGAAGACGGTGTTTCCACCCTTCCCCACCCCACCAAGAAATGTGTTGTGTGCCCTATGTGTATATTTACAAAGTGTATAGTGCAAGCTAGTGAAGTGAGTAAGAGGAGCGACCAGCGGGGCCTCACCCAACCCGGCGGGTGTAGGTGGCACGCCCGCCCCCCAGCACCCCCACCCCCTGCCGCCCCCCACCTCATCCACCCGGCACCACAATGGGCGGACAGCCAGCGCAGCAGGGCTACCGGACAGCCCACCGGCCACCGGAGCCCGCCCGGGGCGCCAGGAGTTATACCGGAGTGGGGCAGGCCCCAAACCCTCGCCCGGCCCCCGGAGCCCCAGGCCCAGGGAGAGGGAGGGGGAGGGGCCGCAGGGCAGACAGGGAAGGGGGGGGGGGGGGGGCGGGGGAAGCGGGGAGAAGACGACAAGAAGGCGAAAGGGCGGCTGCAGGGCAGGAGGCGGGGGGGGAGAGGAGGAGGGAGGGCGACAAGGGAAAAGGGACCGGGAGGCAGAGGAGGATGGGCGGGAGGAGGCGAGGAGGGAGAGGCGACGGGGGGGAGGAAGGGGGAGGGGAAAGGGAACCACGGGGCACACCGGAGGCCCACCCACCCCGAACCGCGCCGCCGGGCACGGAGCAGCGGACCGCGCCGGGACGGCACCGCCCCGGGCACCAGGGGAAGCACCCCAACACCGCACCCCACAGGGGGCCCAGGGAGCGGCCAAGACGCAACCGCCACCGAGCAGACAACGGGGGGGGGGCAGAACCACCCCCGCCCGACCACAGGGGACGGCGTCAAGAAAATTGACTAATTAGCATGCAGTAACACCAAGTGTTGATGCTTAGTGCCCACTAGAAATAGATCTTAAGGAGTTATTGAGTATAGTGTCGTATAGTGTGGTATGCTCGAGCCCACTAGCAGCAACTAGGTTCCTGACTATATAAAAATAAAAACAATCAGATACAAAATACCAAATACAGGAGCAGCGAAAACAGAAGTTGTAACGATGTGGTGGCTCTCGTTAACAGGCAGAATCTTGGCAGGATTAAGTTGCCAAATTGAGATTAAAATATTCTATGTACATAGACCATATTTGTTTAAATCTTGATACTTGATTTTTATTTAAGGCAGAGATTTTTTCCATTGAGATATAATTTATTAGTAAGTTTAACCAGTGGTCGATATTTAGAGATTGTTTATTTTTCCAATTGACAAGGATTATTTTTTTAGCAATAGTAAGGGCTATAAATATAGATTGAGATTGTTTACATGGTAGCTCAGTTATTGTTAAGTCACCTAGTAAACACAATCTTGGAGATAAAGGAAGCCTACAGTTTAATATATCAGCGAGCTTTCCCAAGATTTTAGTCCAGAAATGCAGCACTGGAGTACATGACCATAAAGCATGAAGATAAGTATCGGCAGTGTTTTGTGAGCACTGGAGACAAATGTCGGAGTCAGAGAGTCCCATTTTTTTCATCATATATTGTGTAATATATGTTCTATGAAGTATCTTATATTGGATAAGTTGCAAATTTGTCTGTTTGGTCATTTTAAATACATTTTCACAGATTTGGGTCCAAAAGTCTGGTTCCGGAACTATAGACAAGTCTTTTTCCCATTTTAAAGTCGGTAAATATGTTTTATTTGTGTATAAAAATAACTTATATATTTTTGATATTTTCTTTATTGTTGTTGGAGAAAGCTTTATAATATCTTTAGCTAAGACAGGCAGTTGGAGCGTATCCTGAAGTGTTGGGATTTGTTTCTTAACCATATTTTTAACTTGCAGATAATGTAAGAAATTTCCCTTTTTTATTTCATATTTCTGGACCAAGTTTGTATACGATATAAACTTATTATCTGAGAAAAGATGATGAAGGTGTGTAATTCCTTTCTGCTCCCATAGGCTTAAATGGAACGACTGATTATTAAGTTGAAAGTCGGGGTTATGCCAAATGGGAGAGAGCCCACAGGGCGCCAATTGGGAGTTTGTAATTTCTAATGCCTTCCACCAGGCAGTCAGGGTGGCGGCTATCATTGGGTTTTTAAAACAATTATGTCGTCTTATTGATTTTGTAATAAAGAGTAAATCTGACAGTCTAAGATTATTACAATCCTTCTGCTCCAATTCCAACCAACAGTTAGTATCTCTGTTGGGTTGTGTCCATAGCACAAGATATTGTAGTTGATTAGCTAAATAATAGTACATAAAGTTTGGTGCCTCTAAACCTCCTTTAGATTTACTTTCCTGAAGAGTAGATAGACTAATTTTGGCTTTTTTTTTATTCCAATAGAATTTTATGATAGCAGAGTCCAGCGATTGGAACCAGTTAGACGTAGGTTTAAATGGAATCATTGAAAATAAATAATTAATCTTTGGTAAAACTTTCATTTTTATAGTAGCTATCCGTCCTATTAAAGAGATCGGAAGATTATTCCAGCGCTCCAGGTCACTACGGATACTATCCAATAATGGTGAAAAATTTAAAGAAGTTAATTCAGTTAACTTAGGTGAAATTTTAACACCTAAGTATTTTAAATTACCTGTAGGAAAGGAGTAGTGTGGATCCTGACTTGTAGGATTCCATGAATTTTCTGTAATAGGTAATAATGTTGATTTTGTCCAGTTAATAGAGTAATCTGATAAGTGAGAGAATTTAGTTATTAATTTAAATGCTTCCCCTAGCGAGATAGCAGGTTCTTCTAAATAGAGTAATATATCATCGGCATATAGATTAATTTTATGTTCTATTGTCCCGGAGTGGATTCCTTGGATCCGTCTATCCTGACGTATAGCTAATGCAAGCGGCTCAATAAATATAGCAAATAATAAAGGAGACATTGGGCACCCTTGTCTTGTTCCCCTTTGTAAAGTAAAACTCTGTGATGTAATCCCATTAGTAGTAACTGTAGCTTTAGGAGAATCATATAATATTGAGACCCATTGAATGAATGACTCCCCGAAGCCGAATTTATTTAAGACAGCAAAGAGGAAGGACCAGTTAACTTTATCGAATGCTTTTTCTGCATCCAGCGAAATAACAACTGCCTTTTTATCATACCGCTGTGACATACTAATCAAGTTAAAGAGTCTCCTAATATTATTAGTAGAATGACGACCTTTAATAAAACCTGTTTGATCACTATGAATAATTGTCGAGATTACCGTCTCTAATCGAGATGCCAAGGCCTTAGCGATAATTTTAATATCGGTATTAATTAGTGATATCGGTCGGTAACTTGACGGGAGTGTGGGGTCTTTTTCTGGCTTTAATAAAAGTTTAATTGCTGCTATATTCATATCTTGACGTATATCACCTTTACTTTTAATTTCAGTTACTACTCTTAGAAATAATGGAGCAAACATTAACCAGAAATGTTTAAAAAATATAGCCGGAAAGCCGTCTGGACCAGGTGCTCTGCCATTAGGCATACTGTCTAAAGCACGATACAACTCATCTATAGTAAGCGGGGTATCGAGAATATCTTTATGTTCAATAGATAACTGAGGTATATTTAAGCTGTTTAGGAATTCCTCAATATATTCAGGGTTAGGTCTATTAATTTCTGTGTATAGATTTCGATAATAGTTATAAAAAATATGGTTAATTTCTTCTGGTGATTGTGTGCATTCACCATTTATATCTTTAATAGCCGTTATAAGAGATTTTTCCCGATTCCGTTGAAGTTGATTTGCCAGGAATTTACCTGATTTATTATTATGTTCAAAATTATTATATCTCAACTGTTGTATTATAAACTCTGTCTTTTTAGATAACATGTTATCTAACTGTATTTTTATATTCTGTAGTTCTATCCATATTTGATTATTTGGGTTTAATACATATTCATCCGTTAGTTGTTTAATTTTATCTTCCAGGTATTTTTCTAATTTTTGATCCTGTTTCTTTTTATAAGTTGAATATGATATAATTTTCCCTCTAATTACCGCTTTCCCTGCTTCCCAGAGAAGAGATGGAGATATATTTGGAGAGTCATTTATTTCCAAAAAATCTGCCCACTCCCTTCTAATAATTTTATCAAACTCTACGTCTTTCAGTAATGAGATGTTAAAACGCCATATCGGGGGAGGTTTAAAGGTAGAGTCAATTTGTAGAGTGAGGGAGACTGGTGCATGATCACTTATAATTATAGAATGTATTTTTATAGCAGTTTTATCAACAATAGAATTATTTGTAAGGAAAAAATCAATTCTTGAGAATGATCGGTGCACAGCAGAGAAGAAAGTAAATTCCTTCTTAGTTGGGTTTTGAAGTCTCCAGCCATCGCTGAGGCCAGAATCCTCCATATATTCATCTATTACTTTAGCGGATCGTAATCGCCTTGTATATATCGTATTATTAGAACGATCTATTAACGGGTTCAAGACCGTGTTAAAATCACCTCCAATAATAATAGTAGAATTTGTTGCTAAATCGAGTAACCGAGAGAAAAATTCATGGAAAAAATCAGGGTCATCATTATTTGGGGCATATAAATTACCAATTGTATATACTTTATTAAATATAGTTACCTGGATAATAATATATCGGCCCTCTAAATCTGTTACTATATTATTTAGAGTAAAGAATAAATTCTTATGTATAAGTATAGAGACACCTCTTTGTCTACTATTATAGGAGGCAGAGTAAACTTGACTAAAATTTTTATCTATAAATAATTTTTCTTCTGATTTTTGTAAGTGGGTTTCTTGTAGGAGACAAATATCTGCCTTAAATTTTGAGAGATGGTCTAAAATTTTTATTCTTTTTGCCTGGGAGCGAGCGCCACACACATTCCAGGAGACCAGAACTAATTTCTGCATACAAGCAATATAGACTCAGTCTTATGTATACATCTATATAAGCTGCTTATTAATATTAACATATTGTAGGATAGCAAAAGAGTAATTAGGCAATTTATATAATTTATATAAAGAGAGAGATAGCAAGTAGATAAGTATAATAGTGAAGAAACGTGGGGGGAAGTGAGTGTGAAGGAAATCTGTGGGGGATTCAACATAACAATACACCAGTAAATGGTGACCTAAGCGAGATT
The DNA here is from genome assembly GCF_051991245.1 of Festucalex cinctus. NCBI lineage: Eukaryota > Metazoa > Chordata > Actinopteri > Syngnathiformes > Syngnathidae > Festucalex > Festucalex cinctus. The sequence continues at coordinate 54,921,105 of NC_135411.1, forward strand.
ATTATTATTATTATTAATTTATTTTTTTTAAGAATATATTTCTATATTATTATTATTATTATTATTATTATTATTATTATTATTACTATATAGCCTATGCATAATATAAATTCATATTCTATTTCGTAACCCATTATCCATACATATACATATACATACATATACATATACATATATATACATATATACACATATACATACACATACATATACATATACATACGTCAAATAATCACACAATGCTCAGCTCTACCAATTGTCAGTTAGAACAGCCAAGGGGTCGAGGTTGGGTTTCGGAATAGCTGGCCGTCGATATATAATTTATCAACGACCATCGAAGTCCGTTTACCCTCCTGTCTATTTTGTTTCATTATAGGAAACAGTACTTTTCGCCGCTCGTTTATCTCTCTTGGGAATTGATCATTCATCCCGAAAGATGTCCCTTTGAGCTCCCGTCCTTTACTTTTTACCAATTCTTTATGTTTAAAATGTTCGAACTTAGCAATAATAGGACGGGGCTTATTGCCCTTACGAGCTCCGAGCCTGTGTACACGGTGAAAAGAGATATTATTTACCGTCTCCTGTGGGATCTTTAGCGATGATGTCATGAATTTTTTTATCTCACCCTCTGGATTATCTGGAGAATTTTCGGATATACCTGAGAATATTAGATTTTCCCGCATACTACGGGATTGAACATCTAAGACCGTTTCCTTTAGCATTTTATTTTCCTTTTTAATCGTCTCCAACTCGGCTGTGACAGCGACGAGAGAGGAGCGTAGCTCGGAGTTATCGCATTGGAGATCGCTTACCTGTTGGCTAACGAATTCCAAACTTGCCTTTAATTCTTTGACGTCCTCGCGGATAAGACAGAGGACGTCAAGTTTTTTATTTATGGAATCCAGCATACTCACCGATACGTCGGCGGTTGCTAAATCGTCCGTGTCTGTTGACGAGTCATTTTTCCTTTTTTTTTTCGAAGGATTATCCCGACTAGCCGCAGGCTCATCCATCGCGCAGCTATAAAAATGATCGTCAATAAAACGTTCGAGGTCGTCCACACTGGATAATATTTCCGATCTTTCTTAGAAAAGAAAAAAATCGAATTTATCTAATCATTAAATTCGGGTTTAATTAGAAATATAAAGCTAATTCTATTTTAGCAGCAGAGCGCCGCCATGTTAGATTTTCCCAGTCTCGCTACCGGTCACGCGATAGTCACAGCAAATGTAGTTCCTCCTAGGTGTGATTCAGACTCCTGACGCCTGTCACCTTCTTCTTTCCTCTCACAAGCTTTTACGAGCTTTTTTTTTTTTTTTTACTAGCTTCTCCCGCTAGCCACTGTTGTTAGCCACTCTAGCCTATGGCTCCGACTAACTCCAGTTAGCCGCTCTTGTTAGCGGCTCCAGCTAAATCCAGTTCACTCAGTCTTTTGGAGTTGCTAGCTGGGATTCACGCCGGCTGCCAAGTCGCCGTCCCTCGCCGAGATGCTCGCTCACCCACGTAAAATAAGAATTGGTGGTAAATTGACTGCTTTTTATATAGCTCTTTAATTACACCATATGGTGCCCAAAACACAATTTTAAGCCTCACATTCACACACCAGTGGTCGGCTACTGCCATGCAAGGCACTGCCATGCCCACTTCAGGGACAATCAGGGTTCCGTGTCTTACTCAAGGACACTTTGACATGGTCACCTGGGGTGAGGAATGAACCCACAACCTCACAGATGAGAGATGACCACTCAACCACTGAGCCATGCCATAACAGAAGCTTTTGCATGTTGGTCTTGTAAACTCAAGATTATCAGATTTATTTATTTTTTTTTCTATCCACGTCAAGATTTTACACAAGACATGTTAACCTCTCCTTCAAACAGAAGGTGCTCAATCTGCTCAGGGTCCGGGCCTTGTAAACCAATATCAAGGGTCTGAATCTCTGAACCCTGTCATACCAACAAATATGGTTTGAAATTCAACAGATTTATGGAATTTTCATTCCATCCATCCATCCATCCATCCATCCATCCATCCATCCATCCATCCATCCATCCATGAACTCCTCCACTTGGGGCAGGATCTCATCCCCGACCCGGAGATGACGCGCCACCCTTTTCCGACTAAGGACCATGGTCTCGGATTTGGAGGTGCTGATCTTCATCCCAACCGCTTCACACTCGGCTGCGAACCGCTCCAGTGAGAGTTGGAGATCACGGCTTGATGAAGCCAACAGCACCACATCATCTGCAAAAGGCAGAGATGCAATGCTGAGGCCACCAAACCGGAACCCCTCAACACCTCGGCTGCGCCTAGAAATTCTGTCCATAAAAGTTCTGAACAGAATCGGTGACAAAGGGCAACCTTGGCGGAGTCCAACCCTCACTGGAAACGAATCCGACTTACTGCCGGCAATGCGGACCAAACTCTGGCAACGGTTGTACAGGGACCGAACAGCCCATATCAGGGTGCGCCGTACTCCCGAAGCACCCCCAACAGGACTCCTGAGGGACACGGTCGAACGCCTTCTCCAAATCCACAAAACACGTGTGGACTAGTTGAGTGAACTCCCACGCACCCTCGAGGATCCTGCTGAGGGTGTAGAGCTGGTCCACTGTTCCACGGCCAGAATGAAAACCACACTGCTCCTCCTGAATCCAAGATTCGGCTTCCCGACAGACCCTCCTCTCCAGCACCCCCGAATAGACTTTACCAGGGAGGCTGAGGAGTGTGATCCCTCTGTAGTTGGAACACACCCTCCGGTCCCCCTTCTTGAAAAGGGGGACCACCACCCCGGTCTGCCAATCCAGAGCCACTGTCCCCGATGTCCACGCGATGTTGTAGAGGCGTGTCAACCACCCGAAGGCGGAGGGAGGCGACCCTCTTGTCCACCGTCTAATTTTCAATCCACCTCATGATTTCACACGAGACTATAGCAAATCTCACAGTTGCTAATAGATGTTGCAGCCAAGTACAGTAAACTGAGGCGCATGTGTCATTGTTTGTCACCTGAACATGTGTTATTTGGAATCCAACGCTTGGCATTGTTATCATGATTTCATATGAGACCTCAGCCGATATCTCCTGCAACTATAACGAGTGTTGTTCAATTTGGGATCTGTCTTGTAAACTGAAACTCATGGGTCCAAATCCACTTTGTGTATTTAGATGAGAAAACCTGAGCTTATTGTGTTTTGAAATTTGACTATTTTTTTGTCAATCCACATTATGATATCACGTGAGACCTCAGCAAATCTCACTTTATGCTAGTATACCCGGTGGACCAGTGGTCAGTTGTTGGTCTTGTAAACCAAAGCTGACAGGTCTGAACACCATCCGCGCCCTCGAATAAGCGGAGTGCGGCTGGAAAATCAACCTGGCATTTTCATTAGGATTTCACGCAAGACCTCAGCAAATCTGCTAAGGACAGGTTGTAGGACGTTGTAGTGGTGAGGCGTATTTTAGGCTTTTGTAATCCAGATCATGATTTCATGTGAGACTTTTCAGTCGTCATACTAACTGTTGTGGTTTTCAGGTGGAAAGATGTTGGTCTTGTTGACTAAACATCATCTAAATGCTATTTCGTCATCAATGTGTTTTGGGAATTTTGAAATCCATATCATGATTTCACACGAGAGCTTACCTACACTATATTTCTGACAGTAGCGGTCGGAACATTAACTGACGATCTGAATCCTGACTGTCCCTTTGGATATGCAAACTTGAACTTCACAGTTTGGATTCCTAGCAAAATGTTTGAAAGTTCTGCAGTCATTTCAGGCCAGACTTCAGATGTCTCTCCTGTTACTGTACATACGGGCATGATGACAGAGGCTTTGTAGCATTAATAAGTCGTAAGTCGTCCAAGTTCTTATATAGATTGTTTAACTGATTATTCTCTTTCAGATGGACCCCGTGCAGAAGGCGGTGATCAATCACACCTTTGGCGTCCCGCAGCCCCTCAAGAAGAAGCAGATCATCTCCTGCAATATTTGCCACCTGCGCTTTAACTCCACGGTATGGAAACATTTTCTTTTACTTGCATTTGCCATGGGACAATGAGAACAAATCAACATTTAACATGCAATAGCTGAACTTCCTTGCCTCAGGGAAGCACACTTGTTTGTCTTTCTGCTTCCTAACAGTCCACAACTTGCACTGTGACTTCTTGTAAATATAAAAATTCTGTGTGTGTTATCAGACCTTGTTTTGTGTGTTGTTTTGGCACGAGGGATTAGACAGCAGGGAGGGCCTCCGTTTATCAGCCACGAGCAGAAACAATCAGCAGGCTCAGCAGGAAGCGTTCGCGCACACACGCACGCACACGCAAGCAGACTCACACACACAGTGATTCACATGTCGCAGGTCGTTTCATACATATGCACATAGACAAACTGGCAGACATCAGTGACAAAATCTTCAGAAGAAGAAGAAGAAGGTGCAACATTTTCTGCTGGTTCAACTCCAAAATCCCCCACAGGCCCTTGAAGAAGAGACTTAGTATTTTGATGCCGTTTGTGTGTAGTTTAGGTATGTAAAGTTTGTTGGACGCTGGTTCCAGGCAGCAAACAGATACGGACTACAACATTTAGGTGTATTCACGCAAAGTGGTGAGTCGTTGCTTTCGTAAAACATAAATCTGTTTGTCCCTTCGTGGAGCCACACTCCATTTATCTTCCAGGTCTAGAAGCCATTTCTCAGTTATTGCAAGAAACAATCTGCATTTAAGCATTGCTGTCAGGTGTGGTGAAAATGAAAGTTGTAAGGCGTTGATTGGCAAACTGAAGATCAAGGATTCTATCCCAGTCTGTGACTGTCCGCACTAGTGATGGGCATTACAGTTCTTTTAGGTGAACTGAATCACTAGAATCAGTTCATTTAAAAGAACCGTTTAAAAGATTCGTTCACCGAATCGTTGACGCTAGCTTCTGATTGGTCGTTCGCGAAGACTGACGGCATGAGCGTGGCTGCTCTCAAATGAACAGAGAAGAGAACTAATCACTTCAAGAAGTGACCCGTTCACTCACGTTCACTGAAAAGATTTGTTCTAAAGAACGAGTCGGTCGTGACCGACACAACACTAGTCCTCACCTCTTTTGATGAACTTGACGCTAACCTCGCCATCTTGTGGAGCCTCACTTCATTTATTTTCCAGGTCTCCTAGTTACTTATGATTGCAACAATCTGTGAATGAGAATTGTTGTCAGGTGTTGTGGACAAGTATTAAGGTGTTGGTTAAGTTCAGGGGTCACCAGCCTTTTTGAAGCTGAGAGCTACTTCTTGAGTACTGATCAATGCAAAAGGCTACCAGTTTGATAGACACTTTTGAAAAAAAACAAAAAAAAACAAAAAAAACTACCAAACTAAATTAGTTTCTCACTTAGCAGGCAACATGTTTGGAGGAAATTGGTTATCGTTTTTATGTAATCCTGTTAACCAACAATGATCGACACAATACTCTCACAAGTGGACTTGGTGCAATATGCGAACGTCACTCGTATACCAATGATCACGGATTTCACTTCCGACTGTGCCAAGCATTTATTCGTTAGCAGGCTACTTGGAAAAATTGTTTTGTTTTGTTTTTTTTTAAATAATTTTATGAGTCCCCCTTCCATTCCCAATGTTTTTGCAATATCGAAAAGCATCCTTTTGGACCAGGTACTGGAAATGGTGGATGGATACCACAAAATGATGACAAAAACGTGACAAATGATGACTTTCAACAAGCATCATAAATAAGTTACATTTTTTTCTCCAGAAATTCTCCAGGTTGCTTTATTTAATTGCAATATCTTCAAGAAAATAGTATTTCCAAATGTGGTGGATAAATGGACACTTGACCTCTGCGCCTGTCAACTGCAGTTCACAGCTGTTTAGTCTTACGGGCCGAACCGAAACTGGGATTTGAAAACCGTTAAAGCCGATCGGTTCAACAGTTTCGGTTCGGCCCGTCTGCGTTCCGTTCGGTAGCTTTCACACAAGTTAACCCCCCCCCCCCCCCCCCCCCCCTTCCTGAGCGCTAATCCAATATGGCGGCGTCCATGGTTACAGAGCGCGTCCATGGTTACGGGGCGTGTCATGGCAATGCGTCATATCCTTCCAGCGACGCTGTAGCCAATCATATTGCAGCGGGGCGGGTACAGCCTCAGAACAGCTACCAGCTAGCATGCTACATCACACCATAAGCCGGAGGAGGCGTTTCGGCGCCGCCTTTGCAATTTGGACTTAGGACGGAAGGCGCGTGGGGTGGCGTGGAATCGGGATAGAATGGTGAATGGTTAAGTCTATTTACTTGCTTTTGAACTGTACCGCGAGGTAGCAGCAGTGTTTTATCATCCATGCTAAAGTTATTTTTAGCGCAATGCCGGCCGCCTGATTCTACTAAAAAAGCGAAAGTGCTATCAAGAACCTCAAAAAAGGAGAAAATCGTGCCACGGTTATATAGTCCCAGGAAAGAAGTGGAAGGAGTCGGCCGTGCTCACTTTTTGTTGACTTGCTAAAGTGCTCAGAGCACTGTAGTTGTTCACCAAGGGACATTATTCATCTTCTCTAATCCAACGCAAGCTTTCTGGTAAATAAAACGAGCGTCGGAAGGTGGAACGTCTGCAACTAAAGCGCATCTTGTTCGTTTTATTTGAAATCCAGTGTGGTGGTGTTTATAGAACGTGAATGAAGAGATGAGGTGCACATTTCGAAATCAGCTGAGCTCATTCACACATCATGTAGACACGACATTTTACTCTATCCATATTCCATATGACTTATGACACATCCCTGTCTTATGTTCATGAGATAAAACTTATTTAATAAATTCATCTTACATTTTTAATAGTATAATAATAATTTGATCTGAGAATAATTCAAAGATCAGTGTTTGAGCGAGTCTTTTACTACTTCTACTACTACTACTACTACTAATAATAATAATAATAATAATAATAATAATAATAGATTTTATTTATAACCCACTTTACATTTGTAAAATAAATCTCAATGTGCACAGTACAGGCAACGATAAAAGCAATGGAAGCACACAGTAAATAAAATGGTCAATTACAAATCTGAGTAAAACCATAAAAAATAAATAAAAATCAACCAGGAAAAGCTTTGTTAAACCTGTGCAGCTAAGGCACTTATAAGTGAAGAAAAACCTCATAGTACACCAACAAACAAAAATGAAAAGTTTTCATACAAAAATAATTATCTTAACTCTGTTTAGTCACAAATATACTTAGTGTGAAATCTGGGCTTATATAGTTGAACATAAAGCTGATATATTTGCAGGTAACCATGACTTTGTCAATTGTATGAATGGCAACAGAGGGACACACACAGGTTGCTTTAACCTTCAGTTATTTGTTGTGCCTGCCACTATATGCCACTGGCATGAATTGAATAATAATTTAAATGATAATACAATAATAATAATAGTAATAATATTAAATAAATAAATACATTTATTAATTAATTAGCTTATAGAATTATTAATTAATTTTTATATATATATATATATATATATATAGCTATCATTTTGACATTAGGTTTTTTTTCCGTCAATGCAGTGGTCCTCTTGGGCTTTTTAACATACATCTATTTGCATTTCGTTTGTTTTTGCTTCAGGACATAATCAGGCTTTGGTTATTTATAGCAACAAAGCTTGGCCATCAAAATAAAAACGCACGGTATCTTGTGAAACCAAGCCAAGTAGCATCACTTCATGTTTTGGCTGAAGACAATCGGTGTCAGTGTTTAGGGAGGAAGTGTCACCGGTTACGTGGAGACTCAGCTGGCGGCAGAATTGCTCGCATCGCTGCAATGTTTGAAGGCTTTTCACAGCACATTAGTCACAGCATGCTCGGCCGTGACAGCCACTTTATTTATAGGCCTCTTCATCATGCAAAGCATACGCGTTATTACATCCTACAAGCACTGCTGCTGCTGCTGATGTTGCCATTGAATTCCCAATTATTCAAATGCCCAAATAAGACTCGACTGCATGATATTTTACTTATGAGTAGGAGTGCACTGATCACAATTTTCTAGCTGATCACCAATCTTTAAAAAGTCTGACCTGCCGATTCCGATTTTTGACAATATTGACTTTTTTTCATCACCAACAAAATATACCTTCAATGTTGCAATCATGTTGTTGTAAAACATTGAATAATACAAGTGAAACAATCCAAATGGTTTCAACCGCACATGATGTAGTTCTCTCAAATACAATTTAAAAGCTTATAGTCATCTCATAGCAGAAGACGATAGTGGCAGACTTTCAGACCTCTGCGGAGAGAATCTGATTTCCCTCCACAGAGGTCAAGATTTGGTGGCCAAGATTTTTAACTCTTGTCATACACACGTATCAATACAGGGAGTCCTTGAGTTACGTTGTACGCGACCTACGTCGTTTCGACTTTAACGGCGCCCATGCCTCGTCCGTAACACCTTCTTTTTGTTAATTTCTCACAGTAATCACACCATTTGTCTTGTTGTTACTTCCAGCAACGGACGTTCATCGAGCAGCTCAGCTCGCCATCAGGCACGTCACATTTCCTTGTTTAAGTTTAAACTAGCTCCGCTCAGCCATTGTCAGCATTGAATGTCCTTGCGGAAACGCGAAATATTGGTTCCGTCTGCCCGTAAAATTTAGAGTCCATTTTAAGATTCTCTTATTTGTTTTTAAATCTCTAAATGGTCTTGCCCCACATTATCTCGCTGAGCTCTTGCACCCCTACGCCTCTGCCCGGTGCCTCAGATCAGCAGACCAGACACAATTGGAGGTACCAAGGACAAAGCGGAGGCTTAGAGTGGATCAAGCCTTTGCAGTTGCCAGTCCCTCCCTTTGGAACGACCTTCCACTAAATATTAGGCATTCTCCCTCTTTATCTACTTTTAAAACCCGTCTTAAAACCCATCTGTATTCTTCGGCTTTTGGCGCACCATGAGACTTAACCTTGTTTTGGTGTTTTGTGGTGTGTGCTGTATTTCATGTCATGAATTTGATGTTTATTTTATTTAGTTATGTATTCATTTATTCATTTATTTATGTTTGTATTTATTTATTTATTTACTCACCTACTTCTTATTAATTTATTGATGTAAACTTTATTTACTTATACATATACTTAAAATGTTTGTTTTGTTCTTGTTTTACATTTACAGCATATTGTATACAGCAATGCTTGTCTTTAAGTGCTTTATAAATAAAGTTGAGTTTATTCATGCAAGAGTGTACAGGAGCGTCTGACGCAGCTTCTGCCTGAAGGATTAAGCTTGACTGTAATGTTATTTTTTTTTAATGGCCAGCAGGTGGCAGCAAGTATAAGATCAGCCAGTGTCTCACTTTACGGTACATGTAAGTATAAGCGATGTGCGCATTAATGCTTTGGCCAGACGACAAGAAAACAGCCCGATTTTAGCCCGACCGACGTGTCGTGGACAAACGGGGCATGTCGTAAAGGATTTTGGGTTGTCTTGACGTAGCGTCGCCCGTGTAGTGTGACACGTTCAACGATTGGTCGCCTGTTGTCCGGGACGGTTCACGACCATCACGACGAAAGTCTAGCATGTTAAAATTTTTGCTCGTCTTGACGCACAATGTGACATACCTACGTCGTCGTCCGTTTGGTTCCACAGCATTGACCAATCGCGAGAGGGAGCGAAACGTCAATCACACACTGATCAGCACTTTATAGCTCTTTTTATTTGTTTGTTTGTTTGTTTGTTTTTGTTTGTTTGTTTGTTTTTTGTTTTTTTGTTTGTTTGTCCATCCATCCATCCATCCCCTGGATGTCTCATGGGATGGGGCCAGACAAGTGCAACCCGAACAAAAAAAAAAAAAAAAAAGAACAAAAAAAAAAAAAGAACAAAAAAAAAAAAAACGGCGTACGGCGACGTGAATAGAGGACTAAAAAAAATATTGTGACTGTCGTTCTAATAATTTCAAATATTTGGGCATATGTTTAGGGATGGGCACATATTTAGTGAGGATTGATCACATTTTCATTGAAGTCGGGCCAGGCCTGGCCACCTAAATTATCACCTGCCTCGCATGAGGGTTTTTTTTTTTCCCATCGAAGGACTTGTTCGGAGTGAATGCGCGTATCCAATGCACTGTACTAAAAACAAGTCAAATGTGAATAAATATTTAAGCGGTATAGAAATTACTCAAACGCAATATATTTCCGTGTTTGATAAAATAATAAAAAAAGATTTCAAATCATTTGATAAAATAATAAAACAAGATGTCATCTCCAAATTAATAAACAAAATAGGCTATATTACCCCGACACATCTAAATATATTTACAAACAGTAGTAATTGAATCTAAATCATATTTTAAATTTAAAACACCAACCAGGGAGAGCGAGCAATGCGCTCATGTTTATGGAGAGTGGCGCGGTCGGATTGCGCTCCTTTCACGCAAACGTGTCCTGACTTTTTTTCTTTCTTTTTTTCTTCCGCCTCCCCGACACCAGTGCAGACGCAGAAATCTTGTCAGAACAGCATGCGATGATCGGGTGGTGTCTTGTAGGTTTCAGACTTGTAGTGTGACAACACGTCCGGTCCACGACAATGAGCGAATTTATCGGGTAATGTGACAGCTCGACTGTCGTGAAAGACAAAAAAATCGCGTAGTCTGAGCTCGGCATAAGTTTGCGCTTGAGTTGGGATAAAAAAACGAGGCTACCAACTACCCGATCAATTTGAATGGCGGAGATTAGAGTGGTGACAATCTTTGCGTAACTGTGCACTTTAAAGCTTGCTAGTCAACTTCAACTTAATAAACAACAACTTTCCAACGGTTGAAACTTTACTATCAGAGCTCATTCCATTGGATCCAATTCATTTTCAATGACCGTTTGGTAATTTCGCCTACCCACAATGCACCACGCCGCTACCCATAATGCACCTTGAATTACTCATAATGCACCTGGATTTCGAGATGCGCACATCGCTTATTACATCTTGTGATTTGGTCACAGCATTAAGGAATTATATTTTGGATTTGCATTAAATGATCCCAACACTTAAAGATGATGATCCTATTCAACTCCAACGCTTGACATCAATCAAAGGTACAGACAGGAATTGAACCCATGATCTTCGGTTTACGAGACCGACACCTTACCACTTGGCTACTGTACCTGTCAGCGCACCTTCCATTTTCCTGAGGTCTCATGTGATATGACCAGGGTAACGAACCCATGGGCTTCACTTTACAGTACATAATCAGAATTACTTCTGAGCTGCATCTGTTCGAAGCAGTCAAGATATGAGGTCTTCCATTACGACTTGAAAGCAAATGAGCTTTTGGATTGCAAGTAGGGTCAAAATTTTTGGGTTACAAGAACAATGCCTTATGATTTGATTACAGTATTGTTTGGATTTGTATTAAATGATCTCAACACAAAAAGAAAACAAACCTGTTCAACTCCAACTACTCACATGATTCAAAGGTACAGACGGGATTTGAATCCATGATCTTTGGCTTACGAGAGCAACGCATTACCACTTGTCCACTGCACCTCACAGTAGAACTTACATTTTCCTGAGGTCTCACGTAGGCTGCACTTTACGATCGCCTATCCATGGTCAAGATTTGTTGAGGTCTTCCATAACGACGCTTGGAAACAAAAATTAGCTTTTTGATTCCAAATGAAAGGTAAACATATGGTAAAATTAATGTTTTGGGGGTTTACAAGAACAATGCCATAGGTCTCAAACTCAGGTCCTTGAGGGCCTCAATCCTACATGTGTTGGAGTTTTCCCTGCTCCAACACACCTGAATCAAATGATCAGGATCATTATCAGGTTTCTGCAGAGCTTGCTGATGAAGTGATTCTTTGAATCAGGAGTGTTAAAGGTGGGAAAGATCTGAAACATGCAGGACTGAGGACCTTGAGGACCACAGCTTGAGACTCGTGCTTTAGAAGTTGGTCACAGACTCAAGGAACTATGCCAAGAATCTAAGGAGACAAACATAATGACCGCCAAATCGTAACATATTCCATTCAAAGGTACAAATGGGGTTTCAACTCATGATCTTTGGTTTACAAGACCAACAGCTTACCACTTGGCAACTGTACCTGTTTCACAGCAGTGAGATTTCAAGATTTGTTGCGGTCTTCCATAACGACGCTTGGAAACAGCTTTTGGATTCCAAATTTAAGGCAAATATAGGGTAAAATCGCTTTTTGGGGGGGGGTTACAACAAAAATACCTTAGAAGAGGGGTGGGCAAACTCGTTCCTCGAAGGCCAAATGGGGTTGGTGCCCTTGATCTTTGGCTTGTAAGACCGATGCCTTCCCGCTTTCTCACTGTACCTGTGACCGACATGAACCCATATATACACATATTACTACTTTACCATTGCCCCAAAAAGTACATTAAGGACCTATGACTACACTCAATGAAACAATCCTAAAAAGCTACAAGACATTACTTTTCATCCATGGGTTTGAACCCATGATCTCCGGTTTATAAGACCGATGTCTTACCACTTGGCTACTGCACCTGCAGGTTGTTGTACTGAGGTTTCTCAAAACATTATGGTCAGCTTTCAAAGAAGCAAATCCATCCAACTTTTTCAATGTGACAGAATTTTCAGTCCCGTTTACTGGAAGCACACATTATTACTTGTACTTTACCACTGTACCTGCTCCAATAAGAGGATTGAGGAACTACATTATATGAAGACTTAATGAAAACAAGCTCCAAGTCATTACACATCAGTTAAAGGTACAGATGGGATTTGAACCCATGATCTCTGGTTTACGAGACCAACGCCTTACCACTTGGTCACTGTACCTGTTCCAAAGAGGAAAGATTCACTGAGGTTTCCTGAAATAATATGATCAGTTTGCAACCAGTTAAATTCTAAATTGCTACAACTAGGGCTGTTCAATTTTGCCTAGCAAAAAAATCCCGTTTATTTTCACTCAAATCCGATTTTCCCATAATAATTATGATTTATTTGTAAAATAAAAATAATGACAAAAAGTGTCAATGTGATTTAAACTTAATTTGCCTTTATTTGAACTCAAAGTGCCAGTGAATTTAACTCTGTTAATACACACACAACAAACAATCCCTTGGGATTTTGGGATTAAGACCATTTTATACAACAGACTTCAGCTCTGTTCTTATTTAAACAAATAATGAAAGAAGAAATTTCATATACCATTTGAAAATGCGGGAAGTGTGTAAACTACGCGCAAACTATGCATGAACTATGCGTGAACTCGTCGTGCCAGTTCGTGTCAATGTGGACACGAATGGTCACGCATTCATGAACTCGTCGTGAACTATGCGTGAACAGTGCGTGAACAGTGCGGGAACCTCCCAGTTCGTGCCCCAAAATCGCAGGACTTGACACAACAAGATCGTGGCCAAAAGTCGTGCATGTGTCAGTCTTGCATTAGAACTTGGTCACATAAACTAGGAACAATGCCAAGACTCTTGGCCAACAAACCAAGTGAGCCTCAACTCACGACTGGAAGGTACAGATGGGGTTTGAACCCATGATCGTTGGTTTACAAGACCAATGCCTTACCACTTGGCCACTGCACCTGTGCAAATTATGTTCACTGTTTCCCGTGACATTATGATGAGCTTGAAAAGCAAATTGCCATTCCAATTAGCTCCAACTTACTCAATGGGACAGAAAAAGGATGAACATACGGTCATTACTTTAGTGGACCCACTATTACTACTTTACCACTGATATAAATGGTGTCGAAGCCATGGGCTACACTTTACGGGTCATAAACCACACTGTTTCTCAACTGTGTCTGTTCCAAGCAGTCAAGTGGAAACAGAAATCAGCTTTTGGATTCCAAATTTAAGGCAAATATAGGTTCAATTGTGTTTTGGGTTTACAAGAACAATACCTTAAAACGGGGTGGGCAAACTCATTCCTCAAAGACAGAAGTACGGTGGTTTTTGGAGGTTTCCCTCCTCCAGCACACCTGAATCAAACTGTGAGGATCGTTATCAGATTTCTGCAGAGGTTGCTGATGAGGTGATCCTTTGAATCAGGTGTGTTAATGGAGGAAAACCTCTAAAACATGCAGGAGTACGGCCCTTGAGGATCAGAGTTTAAGACCTACTCATTAGAACTTGGTCACATAATCAACCATTCCAACACTCTCAGCCAACAAACCTAACACGCTCCAACTATCTACACACCACTGTAAGGTACAGATGGGGTTTGAACCCATGATCTTCAGTTTATAAGACCAACACCTTACCACTTGGCCACTGCACCTGCTATATGCAGATGAGAGTCACTGAGGTTTCCTGCGATATGATGCTCAGCTTGCAAAGGGAAAAAGCTTCCAAATTGCTCCAACTTACTCAATGGGACAGAAAACGGATGGACATATGGTTATTAGTTTAGTGGATCCACACCTTACTACTTTACCACTGCACTTGCCCCAATAAGAGCATCAAGGAACTACATCAAGACTAAATGCAAACAAACCTTAGAGTCCAAATCATTACACATTTGAAACGTACAGGTGCTTGAAACCATGATCTTCAGTTTATAAAACCAACAACTTAACACTTCTCCACTGGACCACTTACCTAAATGTGAGATTCGCTGAGGTTTCACATGACATAATGCTCAGCTTAAGCAGTTGAACAAATTGCTCCAAAGGATGAACAAACAGTCATTAGTTTTTCTGGATCCACACTTTACTACTTCACCACTGCATCTGCCCCAATAAGAGGTTTGAACTACATCAAGGTTTCGTGTGACATTATGATCAGCTTGGAAAAAAAAAAAAAAAAAAAAAAAAGAAGTTGAATTCAAATTGAATTCATTCCAAAACAAAAAAGACAGTAAGAAGGTATAACCAACATCATCAGTTTACTGGACCCACACATTACTGCTGTCGCAATAAGAGGATCAAGGAACTATACTGAGACTCAATGAAAGCAAACCACAATCTCCAACACATCATTCAACAGTACAGATGGGGTTTGAACCCATGATCTTGGTCAAGACTGACACCTTACCGTTGGACAATGTACCGGTTAAAGGTGGGATTCACTGAGGTTTCCCGAGCTAATATCATCTTGCAAAACCAAAACCAAGTTAAATTCTAAATTGCTCCAACTCATTCAATATGAGGGCGGCACGGTGGATGACTGCATGTTTGCCTCCCAGTGCTCAGGACACAAGTTCGAGTCCAGGCTTTGGCCTTCCTGGGTTTGCATGTTCTCCCCATGCCTGCATGGGTTTTCTCCCGGTACTCAGGTGAGGACACTGGAGTTAAAAACTAAAAGACAACGGAATAAGAACAGTTAAAAGTGAAAAGAAAACAGAATAAAAGGCAAAAACAAAGCTAAGTGAGAATATGGTAAAAGGAACTGAGGATGTATAAGAAAAGAAATAGAAGGGGGGGTTCTACTTTACCTTCCCCAGCTGAGGTCTCTCATGACAACATATATAATTGTTATACTGTATCACATTTCATTTTAAAGGTACAGATGGGGGTTGAACCCATGATTTTCGGTTTACGAGACCGACGCCTTACCACTTGGCCACCACCTGCCACTAATTGTTAGTCATTGAAATTTCACTGATATCATGCCAAGTCTCAAGTACAAATTGGGGACAAAGTTATAATTTTCGGTTTATGAGACCAATGCCCCTAAAAGGTGAGGATCGAGTGGGAAAAACAATTGAAATCCAAATCACTCAAAGGTAAAAACTGGGGCTGAACCAAGGATTTTCAATTTACAAGAACTTCACTTTAGCACTGGGCCAATGCACCTGCATACAAAGAATTGTTTAGTTTTCATGTGATATCACGACAAGGTGACACGGTGGATGGTTACACATCCGCCTCCCAGTGCAGAGGATGTAAGATTGAGTTCGGGCTTCGGCCTTCCTGTGTGGCATTTGCAAGTTCTCCCCGTGCCTGCGTGGGATTTCTCTGGGTATTCCGGTTTCCTCCCACATTCCAAAGACATGCTTGGCAGGTTGATTGAACATTAAATTGTCCATAGGTGTGATTGTGAGAGTGAATGGTTGTTTGTCTGTGTGTGCCCTGGATTGGCTGGCAACAAGTTCAGTGTGTACCCCACCCCCTGCCCGAAGATAGCTCGGATAGGCTCCAGCATCCCCACGACCTTTGTGAGGAATGGGCGGTTCAGAAAATGGATGGATGGATGGATGGATGGATGGATGGATGGATGAATCACAACAAGGCATGAAAAACAACCAAAGGCAAAGATGGTCTTCCCACAATGCACCTATCCTCACAAGTACAGTCGCTGTCACAAAGTGATCTCTATGGATTTCTCTCGATTGGACTGCAGGGGTATGATTTCCTCTCTGATTAATCCATGAGCAGTGTTCGGGGCTGTGTGTGTCTCGACTAAAATAAATGTATTTAGTAAACAATTGCAATTTTGCAAATTGGGGAAAAAACATTTATAGTTGAAATAAAGTTAGAAAATTAAATCCAAAGACTTACATTAAATTATTATAATTGATATTCAATCAAAAATTTAAAAATAATAATTTTGAATGACGCATGTCAATTCACAGTAATTTTATATATACAATTCAAAATGTTTTTTTTTAAATGCATACATTTCATCATACATTTTATAATTACATCAAAACAATCCCATATTAACTCATCCACTCCCAGCCATTTTCACTGAAGTAACCCCCTTCCCAAGTAACCCAGCTGTTTTGCTGGATTTTGACTGATTTTGCAAGGCCCACAGAATATTGTCTTCTATTGCTATAAAAACATGGCCTCTACCAAAAGAAAGACTAGAGTCTCTTCTTTAATCGGGGGAAAAAAGTATATTTGCATGTTTCCGTTTTGCAACAATTAGCATTAGAATATAGCTGAGTTTCATCATTATTATCAAACCTGTTGAGAACACTGGGGAAAAGAGATTGTTGCAACATGGCCCTGGTTGATTTCTTACACTCTGCTGCCACCTGCTGGTCATTTTTGTAATAACTGCCATTGCTTTAAGGGTCCTCTTCAGGTCAGAAGCTGCATCAAAGCCTGTATGCTCTAGCATTAAAAAAAAAAAAAAAACGTATAAATACGTTTTTGGGACCATGGCAATATTTAAAATTGAATGTGTTTTTGTTTTTGGGAGCAAATGAGTTAACATGCATACACTACCTTATACTGTAGTGTGCGTATTCTCACAATGCGCCTTGTCCTCACAGTTTCTTCAAGTTGTTTTCAGCTTCTGCATACAATCTCTTATCGATTTCTGGTGCAACGATTTCTGTTTTGCTTTGCGAAGAAGCTGTGAGCAGGCACAGTGTAATTCAGAGAGTGTGTGCGTGTGTGTGCATGTGCGGCATCAGCATGTGCAGCGTGTGTGTCTGGCATTGAGAGGCGGCCCTCTCGCTGTGCACATTGTTAGGCTCTAGTTGTGTGCTCTTGTTGCGTATTTCACATGCAATTATACCTCTGGCCTCCCGGCGTGCCTCCGCCGTTATCAGGCGGGAACAGACCGCCGTTCACAATGCTCCTTTTTTTTACATGGCCCTCACATCCACGCCTCTTGCTTTTTTTCTTGCAAAGATATTACATCGATTAAAATTCTCCCATCTTCACTAATCTGTTTTCTCTCTTACTCTCTTTCTGGCTGTGCCGCAGAACCAGGCAGAGGCTCACTACAAGGGCCACAAGCACACACGCAAGCTCAAAGCCATCGAGGCACAGAAGAACAAGCAGCGGCGGGCCTCGTCTGGTGGCAGGGAGCGAGACAGAGAGCGGGACAGGACCAAGACGTCAGAAGTTGTGGCACCGCCCCCTGTCACGGACCCCAGCTTAGAGGAGGGAACAAGTACGTAAGGCGTGTCTGGAGTGAGGGAGATGTATATGCATATATCTTGGTTGAGGAAGAGGTGCCTATCATCCAACATAGCATCCAACATATTGACATTTCTCTCGCCAAGATTTACTGCCTAATTGTTATCTTCTATTCAAAAGCTGTCCTAATCTCAAATTCAAAGGAAGTAATGCCACCATCAACAGGGATGTGTTAGTCATTACAAACCTAAATTTTAGACAAGCAAGGCGAGACCCTCTTTCACTCCTACTTATTAAAAGAAAAAAAAAATGTGTTGACCAATGCATGCGACGATAGCAGTGAACTGATGAATCCCAGTTGCTGAATATAAACATCCCTACATATTGACCCCTGCGTACTTGTGGTTCAGCACATGCAGACTCTTCTTTTATATTTTGAAGTATTTTTTTTTTTTCTGCTTATTCACAAGATTTTGTTTCACATTTCCCCCCGTTGTTCATGTAAAACATGTATACTATAGATATTATCGAATTTTGAAGACATTTTAGGGTTTGTAAAAAATAATAAAAAATACCCCTCCCCCCGCCCCCCACGGCCATTGCATTACAATGGTTGTCATTTACATGCAGATTTTTGACCTATCCAAAATAACGTGTCGACTGTATACCACAAATTCGGATCACAAAAAACTTTATTATTTCAAACTCCTCTTACAACATTTTCCTGAAAAATGTATGGCTTAGCTATTATTTGATTTCAGGGGGTGGGAACAGAATTAATAAAAATATGGTGAGGAATCACAGTAACTTCTTCTGATATGGGGTGCGTTTGGAAATACACTCTGAAGTCCGTGCACTACGCTGAGAGGTCGTATGTTTTGGAGTGGCAACGTGTCCCATTAATTTCCAAACGCACCAATCACACACTGTTAGCAAGACAACTACTTGTGGTTTGTTTACGATTCAGCTAAGAAGTAATCAGAGGTGGGCATTCCATCAGTATTGATGGAAGGCCCGTCAATCGTCAACAAAATGGGCATCTGTCATTGGTGGAAACTTTTAAAAATTGACAAATTTAGCATTGACGGAAGTGAGTTTTTGTCCATCAATGTAATTGTCAATCCGTCAATAAATTCAGCAATCCGCCAATGACGGATGTCACATTTTGGTGATGGGCGGGCACATCACATTTAAAAAATTAAAAGTCTCGCGCTTCCCCTGCATTCGGGTGTAAGTTGAATAAGTAACACCTGCATGAGCACCCCCACGCACAAATTTGTTTTCAACTGAGTTCTATGAGAAACCGCACACCTTGAACAAAAGGCTCTCACGACTTAACGGTTCAAGATACAGATTTCAAAAAGGGTTTGTTAGAACGGCAAGGATTTTGGGGAAAGCGAGCATGTTCTAATTTGTTATATCAGATAAAAAATGACAGCATTAGAGCAGGTTAAAAAAATTGTAAACCTCTGCTGCTCGGTTTCAAGGTATAACTGGTTCTCGCTAATCAAGTGGGAACATCTGAGAAAAAAATTATGTGAAGGTAAAAGAGCAAGCAGAATTCTCCTTGAGGTGGACAAGCTAACACTCTGAAGTTAATATTTGCGGCGCACTGGGAAAAACGAACGAAGGCTGAATTAAAAGATGGAGTTGATGGAGAAGCAAAGCACCAGAGAGGAAGTCGATAAGCTGGTTGTTATGCTCTTATGACGACGATAATTGTGTGATTGGCCCGACGTGAAATTGAAATGCGGCCGCGCGAGCCACTGCCAGCCAGCCAGTGCCATTTTGCCAGCCTGTAATGAACACCAGGCGCCAATAACACACCTGCTCCTCTAAACAACTCCAACTCACGGACGTCATCGACTGCCTCATCATCCAAGTGACGTTACCTGCTAAGTGCCGACAGACTGAGCTTTTTTGCATTTTGACGCCGTGTCCACTTAAATCACTTATAATGTCGCTTTGTCATTACAACCCTAATATTGACAGGAAAAAAAAACTCCTGTGTTGCTGCTTTTCAGGTTGCCTGTCAGTTAAAGGAAATTACTTGCTGATTTCTTAAAAATGTCCCAAAACCAGGCGTTGCAGAGATTGCGCATCTGGCCAAAATTGTTTTGAATAAATACACATCTATATTGTCAAAATTTAAATTAAAGTAAAGAATAAAATTAAAAGAGAAAAAAAACATTTTAAAATGGGGGGAAAATGTGTTTTTATAGGTTGGGGTCTTAACTTTTTACATTTTATATTTTATCATTAAAATGCAATCTGAAACTGATTGTTGTGTAAGTGCAACATTGACCAATAAAATGGCCCGGTTCTTCCTAATGGCCATGTAAGTCACTTGGTGCTAGATATTATTCCTGGGGGCAGAATTGCTTGTCTCAATGAGCCCAATAACAAAGACTGATCACACGCCGCTCAACCTTTTTATGTTTTTCCTTAGCAAGTCAGGTATGTAATACTAAATGAAAAAAAAAAAAAAAAAAAAAAACTAATTATCAGTCTCAATCCATTACTGGTCTCAATCTACCGGTCAAAGAATCAATTTTGACTCAGTCTGGGTCCAGACTCAATGTTGCTAGTCACAGGTCGAAAGACGCCATCATCGATGTTTAAAATCTATTGATAGAGATTGACATGTGTTCAAGTGATTCAAGTCTTCATTTCACCATTTAAGAGGAGACATCAAAAACGACAAAGTGTTGGCAGGCAAGTGAGTGATGGCGAGGGAGGGCGGGACGGAGGCGTTTCCCCCGGAGACGGCAAACCCGCGTTGCTGATGACAAGCATCAATCACAGTCGACTTTGATTGACTCGTGGCAGGAAGTCCGCGCTAATGATGATTTCATCGTAAGCTTCTTGTCACCTCCTCGGATCACTAACTGTTTTCATTATAAAACAGTGTGTCTTTTAATTGAACTGCTCAAGCTTGGATTCATTTTTGAGTTGCTTTAGAGAGAAAAAAGGAAAGCTCGCTCGTGCCACATTGATCTGAAGATCCATAAACGAGCTCCTCCTCCTCCGAGGCCCCGCAGGCGCTTGCCAATCGTCTGCTCTTCACGCTGTCAGTTTGCCAATCTGGCCGGCCTGTCTGCGACCCATCGCCAAGCCCTGGGACACACTGGCACTCATAAAAGATTCTGTTTATTTAGCAGCACCAACACTTCCCACGGATTTTTCGCTTGCGGCTGAGCATCTCTTTCACCCTGGATTGATACGAAACTCGATCCGTCAGTCAGGAGACTGCTGGTCAAGTAACTTCCACAATGGAGAGTCAAACAGTGCTCTGCATCCTTAACAAGAATTAAGATTTGAGTTGAAAGCTCATCTTGCGTAACGCAAAATCACAGTACATTATGCCGCTAATTCCACTTGGCAAGACCACATGAAAAGGCTTTTGTTGACCTTCATCCGACAAAGCACTTAAGATCAGTCATTTGGGGCAATGATTCCCAATCAGGGTGCCATGCCTGGGAGGTCATGGAAAAGTGTCCAATTTCACTCACTTTGTCTGAAAATGATCATTTCATGGCAAATATGTATCTGTTCATCTATCGATTTCAGTGACGTTTCATGATAAGCAGAACAACGAAATGCTCTTCCACAAGATGGAAGATGAACAGTAAATCTGTGTATCCACCTTTTTCCATTAATACAATAGAATAAGGCCCATATTCCACACAGTGTTTGAAATATGTGAGTTAACTGAGACAATGCCATCATTGTTTTAGTACTTGTATTCTGCGACATTTAGGTCATATGCCGTGAGAATAATGTCTGCCTTTACTCAGTAAAATTTGGGTTCTTAACACTGTGTCATGGTTTGGGTTGATTTTGTTACTTTTGTCAGGGCTCAGGTTTAATTTTGGTTTAATTTGATTTTGCCCTCATGTTTCTTTAAGTTCAGTCATGATCTGTGTTTTGCGTTGTTGTCCTTGTGTGCCCCCCTGGTTTTGTCAAGCATTGTCATGTCCACCTGTGTTTGCCGGCCCTTCCTCATATGTCAACCAATCAGAATCCTCTGCCACTTGTGTCTTGCCCAGCTGTGTCTAATTGTGTCAATTAATATGTGTGTGTATTTAGTCTCTTGTCTCCCAGCTGTCCTTGTCATTCATTGTTGTTTTCACCCTGTCATGCTGACGTTTTTTCGTCTTGTTGTTTCCCCAATGTCTTGCTTTGCTTACCTTTTGGAGTTTCCTTTTGCTTTTGCTTTTGGTTTAATTCAATTCCCTTTTTACGTCACCTCTGCCTCCTCAACCTGCTTCTCTGCATTTGGGTCCACAACCACACTGCAAACCTGACACACTGTCTGACTCTGATATCGTGGATTTGGGATTTAATATCAAGAGCAAATCTGCAGTGACAGCAGTGCTTTGATGAGAAAATGTTTTATTGTGATTATATATAACCACCCAGATGTGTTGTAGATTTCTATCAGTGTATCACATCACTAACCTTAACTTGGTCTTTGTCTTGATTCTGTCTCAGCCATTAAAGCCCAAGTCCAGTCCTCGAGATTGCCTACCCAGCCTGTTTTAGAGGTTTCCCTGCTTCAATACAACTAAATGAAATGATCAACTCATTAGCAAGCTTTGCAGAAGCCTGGTAATGATCCTGATCATATGAATCAGGTGTGTTGGAGGAGGGAAACATCGCAGACATGCTGGATAGGGGCTCTCGAAGACCAGACTTTGGCACCCCTGCATTAAAGACCAACTTGGAAGTAATTTCATAACATCCCCCAAAAATGGTCACAAGTGATGTAGTTAAACATTGTCCAAAAAAAGAAAGCATGAAAAAAACTCATTTATATTTTGTATATTTGACAAAATAATCGTTTTCCGTAGCTAGAGCTTGGCGACTGACAAACCCGGAAGTGATATGGGACAACAATGGCAGAACTCAATATGGAAAGTACACAAAGGCAGCCAAAAATGGATTCAGAAAGCAATATGCTGAGCTTAAATGAGGAGATCCAAGTATTTGAATAGTTGGAGGAAGAGGAGGAGATTGACATGTTATATGTTGGACCATATAAGTACGAGCCAGAGCAAACTCTGTCGTAAACAACAATGTTTTCTACTTCCTGATTCTTTGTTTTCATTTATTTTGTTAAATGGATGTAGACCATTCATCCCAAACTGCCCAAGTCATTAGTTTATTCAAAAATAAATCAATCAATAAATTAAATTGCTTTCTACTTCTAATGTGGTGAAGTGTTGTTCATATGCTGTAGACGCTCTTCACTGCCTCCTATAGCTTGGGAGAATATCAACCACAGCGGGGAAAAGTCGCACTGTGTATAATGGAGGCAGCAAAACGTGTGCTCGCAGGCGTACACAGTCAAGCAAACCCTTTGAAAGTGGAGGGGACGGATGGTAGTCTTTGTGAAACTGAAGGAAACCCCCATCCCCAGTACCATCTGCACCTGTGCAAGAGGACAATCACTCTCATTACTCTGTAATCTCGCTCCTCTATAGGTTCGTTTTCTGTGGCAGTTATACTGCTTATCTCCAGTGATGAATTTACTCAGGGTTAGAGACGAAAAATCAATGGTGAGAACGGAGGAAGAGCGACAAATGAAATGGAGATATTCAGCAGAGCCAGACTCACTCGTCCTGGGCGAAGTGTGCCCCTGGGGGATAAAGGAAAATGTGTAATGGAACTTCAGTGACATATCAGCTAGGTTTGCAGTTGATGATATGTTTGTTTATATCAACACTTAGCGTGGACTACAAGAATATAGACATTAGGACCTTTGAACATTTGGCCACTGGAGCCAGTTTCACGAACCAATCTGAACTTTGGTAAGCAAATCAATCATGAGTTGAGCTACTAAATAGTCTCAAGAAGCCATGGCCAAAAAGATACAGGAAGTATTTCATTTTAGTTTGACATGGCCATTTTAGAATCCTATTGCTCATTTTCAGGGGTCCTTCAAAAGCAAGCTTGCCTAGACGTTTTTTCCAATTCTTACCAAATGTGAAAACTTAAAATGAATGGAACGATAAATTGTGAGAACCCCACCCCACCCCACCCCCCCAAATAACCTGGCAATAGCCAGATGGATATGCGCTTCACTCAAGTGAGTTCTCCGCAATATCCATCTGGTACCTCTCCACGGTAATTTGGTAGGGAAAGACGGGACATTCAACAATTCAAGGTGATTGGATAATGCAGCATTCTGATGTTTATTTTAACCAATCACAGCCATGGGTGAAAACTTCGTCTTCGTTCTTGCTGAAGGGGGGAAAAGCACGAATATCTTACCAGCTAGAAATGCACGAAGCGCCTCTCGCTCTTCAAAATTCAACAAGGAAATGGTGAGTAATTCTGCAAGAACAGAATTAATTGCAACGTCCATTCGTCCATGGTAGGTTTGTTTGTTAGCTCCTTCGTCTGCGCTGGCTTCCTGGTTTCGTCACAGTTGCATATCCCGCTCCCAAACACAATGTCGCTCTGTGATTGGTCCGAACCAATCAGCAGGAGCGGTACAAGATGTATTCTCCGGAGTTTGTGAACTCACGAATACCGCGAAAATTCATCGATCGCGAGAGAGAGAAAGTCAGTTTTTTTTAGTAACATAAAATTCGGTAGGCATGCTTATCACAAGTAAACCTGCAAAAGAAGTCTCAAAAAGCCATGCCTGAAGACACATGAAGTCTGCCACTTTTGGTTGAGGCAGTCAATCTTCAACCAATCCAAAGTTTTGACTTTTACAGTGGTCCTTCAAAGACCTTTGACCTTGAGACTTTTTTTTCTAGTTCCCACTAGATATTAACCACGTACATTTAACAGACAAGTGCGAGTGATTAGATTTTTTTTATCATTTCATTTAGAAGTCTTGGTTTGAACTTGTCCTTGTCTCAGTCTTGACTCTCTCAAACCACTTTGATTCAGTCTCAACACACCAAAATCGGTCTCCACCCACCCATCCAAGTTTTGGTCTTGACTTAGTCTTAACCCATCAAAATATCAGCCTTGACTTAGGTTCGCTTGTCAAAGTCTTGTTCTTGAAACAATCTAAAGTCCTTGAAGTCTTGGGGGCCTATTCACTAAAGGTTTGCGTCGCCTTTGCACCACGCTAACCGGCAAAAATGGAGCAATCTGGGAGCGCCTAATTCACTAAACAAGCGCAGATGGGGAAATCCGTCACTAAGTGCTCTGCCAAACAGATTGCGTCACTGTGCGCCAGTGTTATTTGCGCGTATGTAAATTAGGTCATTTGCATACATTTGACGCAAAATATGCCCACCCCAATGCAAAAGGGACTCATTGATATACAGCATCTAATTCAGTAACGTCAGCGCAAATAGCCACACCGCGTTTGTGTGACGCAAATAACGTATTTGGAAAGCATGTATTAACCTGCTGCAACCTTGATTCCGGGATCATGACAGCAGTGCGTGCCATTTGTAGCACAACATCCACGGCAGATCATGCAGAGAGGAGAGAGGAGAGAGGAGAGAGGAGAGAGGAGAGAGGAGAGAGGAGAGAGGAGAGAGGAGAGAGAGAGAGGGAGGGGTAAATTTTTCTATGTTTGTTTTAGGAAACATAACGTAAACCGGGCTGATCGGCAATGGCGGGGAGGCATTTTACCATCATTTTTACGTGCCAGATGCATACTGTACGCCCACGCCAACCTCTGAAAATATATTTTTAAAACACGATCGCACCAATAATTTGTACTTTATTAATGGATGACGTTGTTGTCGTCCTCTCTGCTCTGTACAGCTTAATGGCGCTATAAACGCTTACTCTCGGTCCAACCTCGCTTTCTGATAATGTAATCTTTCTTGCAACTGTTACTATAACAACCATGTTCTTGGCGCAAATCCATTGCCATGTGTGGTAAATCAGGTGCGCCGGTATATGATTAGAACAATATCCTTAGTGAATAGGTTGGTAACTGGGCGCAGACTGCGGGTGCAGTTGTGGTGCAATATTTCGCGCTATTACCGGACGCAGCACATTCTTAGTGAATATGCCCCTTGATGGTCTAAAAATCTTGTGTTAAGTCAGTGCTCATGTTCCGTTTCTTTGTATGTTCCAACAGGTGTTCGGTCGGACCTGGAAGCATCCTCCCTGGACATCAAAATAGAGGATAGTCCCAGTCACTCGGCCATGCTGACACCAGTGTCGGATGTGTCGGCCGGTGAGCTGGTGGCACTCTCCCCTGTGCATCTGTCCGAAACAGCTTCTGACTCCGGTGGCCCAGATGCAGTGGATGCCACCGAAGCTGTGGAGGCTGGGGGATCAAACGGGCAGGTGGACACATCCGGCACCGACGGAGAGGCTCAGGTGGATGAGAGTGGCAAGAAGAGCAAAGCACACCTCCACTGTCCCGTCTGCAAAGTGACGATGAACTCCACCTCCCAGTTGGAAGCCCACAACAGCGGTATGGACTTGAAATTATGATAATAAACTTTGCTTTACAATTAATGTCACTCAAGCTGTCTGGTGTCCTTGGATTGTGAGTCTCATTTTATCCGTCTTATTGTGTATGTCTCCTTTTGTCCATCTGGATGTGTCCATCTGATTGTGTTTATTATATTGTGCTCATCAGGTACAAAGCACAAGCTGATGCTGGAGGGTCAAAGCGTGATGCCCCGCCGCCGCGGCAAAATGGCGGCGGCTCGAGCCAGCTATAAAAGCAAGAGGCTGGCTAGTAAAGGTAGCCTGGGCGTGTCCAATAAAAGCTTCCAGTGCGAAGTGTGTGAGATCGCTCTCAACTCAGAGACGCAACTAAGTCAGGTGAGACATAGATGTACTAGCTTGGCCTAACGTAGCGTGCTGTGAAAAAGACTAACATGAGCGTTTTCAGCCCGGGATGTCAATAGTTGTCATCACTTGATGATGTACTGAAAGCTAAACAACAACAAAAAATACATTGTACTGCTGAATCCCAACAGAAGTTTGAAAGTGAACTTTAACAAGAAACCCTCAACCTGGCTGCGCTCTAATTTGAAACTCTAACCCTGTTTTTTCACCTCATTTTTAAATACAAATCTTGTTTGAAAGCCTAATTGGAAACCCTTACCATGGAAATAAAGGACTCCAGCAGATGCGTCAGCTTCTGTACAAACAGTGGCCTATAATGAGCTCACCTCTGCACTCCTCATTAGGATGATGATGAGGATGAAGATGAGGATGAGGATGATGCCTATGGCAGAATAATGAAAACACAACTGTGTATACTAATAGTGTGGAAAACAATTTGGAGCAATTTTAACCCATGTGCCATGCTGAGACACACCTATTGCAGAAGGCAGCACACGCATTACGTAATGCACGTCTAAATTATTTTGACTAAATGAGACCAGCCGGCACCTTCATTTAGGATACAGCACTGCCATTTTGTGCACAAATGATGCAAGCGCGGAGCGTCTGAGCGTCATTCCGCTACACTCGCACCTTCTCAATTCATGGAAGCATGCTGGAAATGTCGCTTCTTCAATCCCATGCCAACAATCATTGAGTTTTGCTTGGAAGGGAGGATGCGAATAATACAAAGTACACTGAAAAAAGTTTTACCCCACTTAAATTTAAAAAAATGATGTCCAGATATCACATCTAAAATATTTGACTTCACAGAAACTAAATTGAGTGACTTCGTATGACTTGATTATTTCATGTTGATGTAAACAACTTGAACCAACTTTAATTTTTTCGCCTTGATCCAAAATATTTTCTTAACATTTTAGTTACTGAACCAAATTAATTAATTTACTTTTAACTGACATCCCATGTTTTATAAAGTACTGTACCACTGACTGTCAATGAGCAGCAGCAGGCACTCAGGAACCATTTGGTGAGTTAAACATCCAATTCCAACCCATAATGCTGAAGGAAAACAGGAAGCCATATGGGTTCAATTTTTATTAGGAGTGTTAAAAAAAAATCGATTCGGCGATATATCGCGATACTACATCGCGCGATTCTCGAATCGATTCAATTAAAAAAAAATCGATTTTTTTTTTTATTTATTTATATTTTTTTTTTAAGAGCTCAGAATTGTTCATTCGGTAGTCTTACCGATTCAACGTCTTATCATCATTGCCTTTGTGTGTGTGTGTGTGTGTGTGTGTGTGTGTGTGTGTGTGTGTGTGCGTGTGTGTGTGTGTGTGTGTGTGTGTGTGTGTGTGTGTGTGTGTGTGTGAATCGATTTTTAAACTTCCATTTTTAATGGAAAAATATTCAACAAAACATCTGACTTCGGGTTAGGATTCACACCTTGAGCATGGAAGAATGTTATATGAACGGAACATTAAGCCTTAATATTTTATTTTAATGCTGTTCAAACATGAAACAGATTACAACCTCTATAAGACTGAAATTTCAGATAAATAAATAATACATTTTCATATAAATCTTACACTCTACAAGCTTACTGATTAGTATTTTCTAAATTTGAATGAAAAAAAATCGCAACAAGACTTATAAATTCGTATCGGGATTAATCGGTATTGAATCGAATCGTGACCTGTGAATCGTGATACAAATCGAATCGTCAGGTACTAGGCAATTCACACCCCTAATTTTTATAGTCTATCGGTATGACCCAGGCAGGGATTGTTGAACCCACAATCTCCCTATACATATATATATATATATATATATATATATATATATATATATATATATATATATATATATTAGTGCTGTCAAACGATTAAAATTTTTAATCTGATTAATCACACTTTTTAATTTTGATTAATCACGATTAATCAGCTAAATTACTTGCATTATATAAAATGCAAAATACTGTAATATTTTGACGTTAATGCATTTTATTATCTAAATGTCATTTGAAAACATTGATTAAATGCATGTACGCAATTGTATGCATGCATGCTCAAAACATAACAGCATCATAACAATTGGGTGCAATTCAGCAATTATATTACAAAGAACGTGCTAAATACTGACGGAAACTTGGTAACAGCATCATATCAACTGAGTGCAATTCAGCAATTATGAATTAATTAAATGCAAATTACTTTTGTTTTATCTAAAGTCCCGTTGGGGTGTTTTTTAAAGCAAAATTTACCACCGAGCACACCAACTGGAGTCACCCGCTCATCTTGGACCAACAGGCGTAGGAAATGCCGTGCATTGACCTAATCACTGACCTGCGCAGCCTTCAATGTAACCATCCGCGGTTACGTTCAAGGCTCAAGTGCGGTCGAAAAAAATAGTGCGATTAATCTGCATTAATACGTGATTAATGCAACATTTTTCTGTGATTAATTAATCTATTAACGCTTTAACTTTGACAGCCCTAATATATATATATATATATATATATACATCCATCCATCCATCCATTTTCTTGACCGCTTATTCCTCACAAGGGTCGCAGGGGGTGCCAGAGCCTATCCCAGCTGGCGATGGGCAGTATCTGGAGTACACCCTGGACTGGTTGCCAGCCAATTACAGTGATTTGATTGTGAAAAACACTTATTTTGCATTGTCAGACATCAATTTTGATTTCGACAGAACTAAAAATACGTCCAAAGGACCCAAAATAAAGTTTTTGATTTCCTTCCAATTAAATTTCCTGTCTTCATGCCCTCCAGGTAATATTTTTAGTTTGGGTCAAATGGACGTGCATGCGCATTGAAAACGACAGCACATCACTACCACCAAGGCATTGCACACAGGTGCTGGGGTGGCGGAGTGGTTACAGTCGCTTTCCTTCGGTGCCTATGGCATGGGTTTGTTTCCCCACCCAGCAGACCATGTTTGTATGTGTGAGTGAATGTAAATGCTTGAACCCCAAATCCTGTCTTATCATATTGGCCAACAATGGTAGTGTGCATAATGTCATATTTACATCTTCCCATTGTATGTATCTCCAATATGCACAGACTGTCTTCTCTTTCAACTCCACAGATATGATGTACTGTAGATATGTTCTTCCAATAGAGAATTGCTGAGTCACAGTTTGGTTATTGTGATTATATTCTCCCATTTACACCATGATTACACAGACGCGTTCCTCCCTGGAGAAGAGGGAAAGTTAGTCAGGTGGAAAGCGATGTGATTTGTATATGCTTCAGTCAACGCTCTGCATTGTTTGTACACAAGATGAAGATGCTGGAGATGACGATGTTCGGGGAACAGATGCTGATGATGCTTATGGTGTTTTGCTTTTTGTTTTCCCAGCACATGAACAGCAGACGGCATAAGGATCGAATGGCTGGAAAACCGGCCAAGCCCAAATTTACACCACACAGCAAGAATCAGCAGAGCAGCTTAGCGGTGAGCATTACACTCTGTGTGCGTTTGTAGACGTGTGCATGCGTGTGTTGTCACAAAAGTAAGTATGAACCTTTTAAACGAAATTATTTAAGGAAGGAAGAAAAGGAGGAAAGACAGAATTAAAGAAGGATTCAAATGTAGGAAAGGAAAGTTGTTATAATATGAACGATATGGAATAAAGCTGCGTTTGGCTGGCAACCAGTTCAGGGTGTACCTACTGCCCGAAGCCAGCTGGGATAGGCTCCAGTGCCCCCCGCGACCCTTGTGAGGTGCAAGCGGTTCAGAAAATGGATGGATGGATGGATGGATGGATGGAATAAAGGAAGTAAGGATGTATTAAAAAAGGAAGGATGAAAGGAAGCAAGGATGGTATGAACGATACAAGGAAACAAGATGGTACACAGTCATTTCTAGAGTCAATTTTGACTATTTAGATAAGAACCAAATAGACTAACTTTTAGAGTAATATTTACACTTGGAAGAGAGTAGGTGTGAATTGTCTAGTACCTGACGGTTCGATTCAATATCGATTAATCCCGATACGAATTTATAAGTCGATTGTTGCGATTTTTTTTACTCAAATTTAAAAAAATAGTAATCAGTAAATTTGTACCTGTACACTGTAAGATTTGTATGAAAATGTATTATTTATCCGAAACTTCAATCAAACAGGTTTTAATCTGTCTCATGTTTGAACATCTTAAAATAAAACGTTAAGGGTTAATTTTCCATTAATATAACATTCTTCCATGATTAAGGTGTGAACACTAACCCTAAGTAAGATGTTTTGTTGACTATTTTTCAATCAAAAATGGATGTTTAAAAATCAATTCGGCCGCCTATTGAATCGATTTGAGAATTGTGCGCTGTGTTATCGCAATATATTGCCGAATCGATTTTTTTAACACCCCTAGAAGAGAGTAAAATAAAGAATTGGGAAAAAATAAAAGTGACTCAAGCTAGAAATGAACTCACGACCTTCAACTTAGGAGACAGCCAATCTACTCCTTGAGCCACATTGCTCCAGCTTTCTGCTAGTATATGTCAGCTGCAGCTGATTTCATGATTGCATGGAATCTTCCCAAGACCAAAAACAATTTGTGGTCTCTTGGAGAAAAGCAAACAATAGGAGGGGCAGAGCTCAGGTGGTAGTGTGGCACTGTGGCAGCCTCTCAAGCTGAAGGTCCAAAGTTTGAACTTTAACCTTGAGTGATTTTTATTTTTTACTTTTTTTTTTTCAAGTTTTTTTTTTTTTTTACTCTCTACCATGTGTAAATCTTAGTTTACAACTGAGTCTATTTGGTCCGTATCTATATAGAGTCAAATTTGACTCTAATAGAGTCAAATTTACACTTGAGAATTTACTGTGATGGGTTAAAAAAAAAAAGGCAAGTAAAAAGGGAGGAAAGAAAAAAGGATGTTTTGAAAAGATGAAGGAAGGAAAATGGAATGGGAGAAGAAGAAGAAAAGGAAAGACAGCTGGAACATAGATGGATCAGCGAATAGAAAGAAGGAAGGGAGAGAGGAATGGAAGCAAAGCAGGAAATAAATTGCAATGAATAAACAAGGAGGAAGGATGGAAAAGTATGGTCTGAAAGGGGGAGTGAATAAAGAGGAAGGATGTGTTCAATGTGTTGAATCAATGTAATTAGGTAAGAGTAGTCAAATGTGAAGCAATGGTAAGTGGTTTAGTGCCAGGCTGTGATTGTATAGCAAGTAGTGCAAGCCCCTGTACTTACCCGAGTGCCCCCACAGAGCATGCGATGGAGCGGCTGTGCAGGTGTGGCTGTGTCGGCCATGAAGAAAGCTTTGGGCCAGTACAGATTCACCTCGTTCTCCTCGCAGGTCAGTAGGACGGGGGGCTCCCTTGGGATCTACCGGAGGAACGTGTTCAGGATTAGAACAGAAAAGCTCACTCTGCTTTGGGATGCGTGCTCAACTTTCAATACAGTTCTTATATGCAAAATGCAAAGAGATAGAAAATAATCCGGCATGAAACCGTTAAGTGTGCAGGAAAACGGTCAAATTTGCTATTAAACTTAAAAATATAAATTCAACTATGTGTCTTTTTGTTTTGTTTTTGAATTGTGAACCCGTTTTTGTTTTCTTGGGAGAAAAAGTTGACCAGCGTGCTTGATTCAAGCTGTTTATTGTCACTCCCAGTTGAAGTTAATTGTGAAGCTCAATATAAAAGCAACACAATTACTCATCACGGATTTAACTATGAAAGTCTGCTAGAATAATGGTAACACGCAAAACACCTAAGAAGAAACTACCATTGCTAACGCAGTAGTTGTAAACCTTTAAACGACTACAATATTATATGTTTATGATCTGTGAAAATGTTTTAATATGACTGCCACTTACAGTGAATGCAACGGTCTTCTTTGTGTTTTATCATCAAATCTACATGTATTGTCCACTGTATTGTGTGTATGAACGGACTTTACTGCCTCCTGGTGGTCAAGAAGAAGCAGCATATTGTCCAATGAAAAAGTAAAACGTTGCAAAAACTGTTTAATTGGTTACATTTTATTTTATGATGTTATTAATGTATGTTTTTATTCAGTACTTTGCATGGTTTTAATTGCATTTCACATTACAAAAATGTGTCGCTGTTTATTGGTGGCGGGCCTGGAGCAAAAGCTGCATATGGAAAAGGGGATGCAGCAAGTGTCTGTTAAAATGCGCAAAATAAATGTGATTTGAAATTTTTGGAACAAAAGTCATTTAAAAACCTTTAAAACTAAAATGTGTTTTTTTTTTTGGGGGGGGGGGGGGGGGGTGTTTGTTTGTTTGTTTTTTAAAATCTATACACAATGCAGCATGCCAAGGCCAGCAGGCAAGATTTTGGACATTAGATGCTCACTCAGCTGAAGTGTTACGAGATTTACTGAAATGTCACGTGACCTTGCGCACGACAGCTGCATTTGTTTGGAATAATGTATGAAACGATACAAGTCTATAATAGAGATGTGATTTAAGGATGAACTTATGAAAATTTTTACCTTTGGACATTTATCTATGCTAAGCGCAAAGGTGA
This sequence comes from Festucalex cinctus, assembly GCF_051991245.1. Taxonomy (NCBI): domain Eukaryota; kingdom Metazoa; phylum Chordata; class Actinopteri; order Syngnathiformes; family Syngnathidae; genus Festucalex; species Festucalex cinctus. The sequence continues at coordinate 54,954,225 of NC_135411.1, forward strand.
GAGGTGTTGTTTTGATTGTTTGCTATTACCTGGCAGGCTTTGAAAGGCTGTCGTCATAGAAACAAACAACCACAATGACTCAGTTTTTATCCATTTGGAGCTAAAAACGATGTCATGGAAACAAGCCATGTGATCCATTAAATGACACCTTTGTGCCTTCATCAATGACAGCATTGACTTGAAGAGGCCATTTATGTTTTTACTGAATGAGGAGAACATACAGACGGTATGTGAGTGTATGTTTCACATTTAAGTTTCTCTGATGATGATCGTCAATGCATTGAGTGCTCAGGTGATGTGTACGTGTGTTTGTCATGATACAATGCATTAACGCATATCTTTGTCTGGTCAGCACTGGGGAGTGACCAGAAAGAACAAAAACAATCATAATTGCACTAAAAAAAAAATAAAAAATGAAAAAGTTAAAGTAGTATAGCCAAAAAATTTTACCTCGCGATTAGATATGAAACATTTTTAGCTCATCTTTTTCATCTAACATATTTTCTGGAAAAAAATAAATAAATACATGCACTATTTTTGTCTTGAAAATTCACTTTTTTCATACATATATATATATATATATATATATATATATATAACCTAAATCCAAAACAATTACATTAAAATGTATATCTTAATTGTTACAGTGTTACAGAGTTAAATGACCAAAATAGAAAATATTTTATTAATTATATATTTTTGAATTAATCAGACAAATCGGCATCTACCAAAACAAAAAACAAAAACAAAAAAAACATTGGTCAGGCCCTAATATAGCTATATATTCGACTTTAATCTTTGTGCAATGATTTGTTTTCGTGTGTCTCTCGTGCTAGTTGGTTGGTGATTGGTTGAGTGGGGGCCACATGTTTACAGAGTAAAACATGTCCTCTGTGTTGTTGCTCTTGTGTCTTCTCCAGACCAAACTGGCCTTGCAGAAGCAGCTGACCAAGAGCTTGACGGCGGGCTTCCTGCCCGGCCCCCTCACGCCGCCCACCCTGTGCACGGTGGCCGCCAACCCGCTGGCACTGCGCCACCCGATGGCCGCCGCCTCCGCCGCGGCCACCTTCATACAGACGCCCTTCCTGGGGCCGGCGCTTTTCCGGCCTGCTCCGGGGCCTCTGCGGCACGCGCCCATCATCTTCTCCCCCTATTAATTGGTGTCCCAGTTGGTGTCCACCCTCTCTGTGTGACCAAACTATGCAGTCAGCCTGTCTTAAGGAAAGAGTGGCAAGCCCCCTCCCCCATCATGCCTTTTCCTGTTCCGGTGGTCACCAGTGAGAGAGCAGGGGCCGCATAGATAGCCATTAAATGGGGTAAGGGGGGTAGGGGGACTTTATGGCTGTTACAGTGTTATTTATTAGATGAGTCTAATTGTATGTTTAAGATAAGCTCCCTTTACTTGAGTGCTTTTCAAAGTGTGAGACAGAGAACCTCAGCAACTTGACAAAGAAAATGTAGATTCAATATGGACAAAAAGTATTTGAGAGGTAAAACATAAGAGGTAACGCAGCTTGAGATAAATAAAGACCTAAAATGTGTGTGTGTGTGTGTGGGGGGGGGGGGGGGGGGTGCTAAAAGCAAACTTCAGCTACACCATAGACAGTCAGTCACAACACTTCAAACTAGGTGGAGTCGCAGCTTTAAAAAAATTTTAAAATGTGCTAAGCTAACGTTAGCTAAAACCAACGTTTTTCTTTTTTAAATGCACTGACTTCTGTAGTTTGAACAAGACAGACAAAAGTATCTGAGCTTGAGGACTTTAGCAGCTTGAGAAAAAGCAAGAAATAGTATTGATTTATTTCAAACGTGCTAAGCTAACTTCAGCTACAGCTATATGGAGAAAAGTATTTTTTAGGCAGAAGACTTAAAGGGGTGTCAGCTTGAGAAAAAAATTAAATGATAGCATGGATTTTTTTTTTTCTTTTAAAATGAACAAAGCTAACTTCAGCTTAGCAAACTTTACTTTCAACTACATGGAAAAACATATCTATGAGGATGGTGTGACAGCTTGATAAAAAATTGATTTTTAATGTTGTACGCTAACTTCATCTAAAGCTACCAAAGGTTTTATGAAGGAGAGGAATTAAGGATCTTGAAAAAATAAAATCGTGCTTTACTTCTGCTATAACTTTGTTGACAAAAGTATTTGTGTGGTAAAGGATTTTAGCAGTTCCATGTAAAATAAAGAAATAACATAGATTTCTTTTAAATGCGCTATGCTAACTTCAGCTAAGCTAATATTACAGGTCCCCTGCTACTAGTTAGGGCGATAGCTTGTCTAACAGGACCTTTCCCCCTCATCTTACTATAGTTCCTTGGCTCCAAGGTAGTGCCGAAGCACTACTTTTATGTGAGACAGGAGCACAAAGAGAGCAAAATGGTGAGATTTGCAGGTTCCCCAAAAAAAAAAACATCTGCTAAGAGATGACTATGATTTGTATGATTTGTGAAATGAGAATTTGTTTGGGAACACTAAACACAAAAGTATTTGAGAGTCAGGATTTCAAAGGAGGAGATGTAGCATTTGGGAAAGCAATAAGGCAAAACCTTTCTTTTTATTTTAGATGTGCTAAGCTAACTTCAGCTGCAGCTAGATCAGCAAAACATATTTTTGACGGAAAGCACTTTTTTGTGCTAAACTCACTGCGCTACAATGGCATAACGGCTCGATTTTGAGCGCTGGTGTTTTTCTCCTTGAGGGACGCTCACTTTCCTGCACTTTGAAAAGCCCTGCTTCACCTGATGCCCTTTTTTTAAAAAACAAAAAACAAAAAACAAGACATTCATGGGTCCACATGGTAATCCCCCCACCCCCCGCCCCGTGCCGATTGGGCATCAACAGAATCGCTGGAACACTTACATTGAAAAACAGACCGCTGATGAAGAGGAGGAGGGTTTGATCGACAGCCGGCGCATGACGTGTGGGAGGGAACAAAAAAAAAAAAGCACAGTGTAACCATAGCAACCACAAAAAAAGCACCTTAAAACTGCTTCATACACACATGCACACGCACACAAACAAATCAGGTGATCACAATGTTGACATTTAAAAGCAATAGTGACCAGTTTCCTCACGCCATGCACGGCTGTCCGTCAATCACGAGGCGGCGGGACTCCTCTCGGTGACGGACTGGAACACATCCTATGCATTTTTCTCTCATTGTGCAATATGTATAGTTGTGTGTGTGTGTGCGTGTGTGTCATCTGTCGTGATAAACCAGTCTCTGCCATCTCCCGCCTCCCCATAACAAAAGCAGCCGGCCTCACTCTGTCTTGTGGAGGTTCAGTGTATAGAAACAAACCCCATTGAGGACGTATAGAGCTTTTATCAGAGTTAATATTGTTATGTGTACCATAGAAGAAGACTAGATCATGTTATTGTTTATTTACTGGGTTTTTTTTTTAGTACAAGGCCTTTTTTAAGGGGGAAAATAAAGATCCAAAAGTGTCCAAGGCCATCTCAGGGGTGACTGGGTTGCGACCAATCCATCCACATTCAGGGTATCGCTCGGCCCGTCGTCACGGCGACGAAAAGCGGGACACGACATGAAGAGACCTTGTATCTGATGGATTTTTGGAGAATAAAAAAAAGATTTTAGAAATTCTTAAATGTTTCTCATGGTTTTGTGTGTGTAGGCGTGTGTGTGCGTGCACACACAAGAGCATGAGTGTGATGAAGCCTTTCAGCAAGGCCCAACCTGAGGACATCTTGATCCCCTTACCAGGCAGTATGGATCAATCATGTTATCTTCTTCCTCATCTTCACCGCTTCTAATCATCAGGCACAGAGGGAACACAGCAAAAGCAAGATTTTACCCACATCCCACATTCTCCATCTGTTCATACAAACATTATTATATTCAAATCTTTGGCTTTCACACAACATAGTGAAAATTAGGTGACGTCAGGGTCTGGTGCAAAGTATAATAATTTAACTGATATGAGTAATGGCAATATCCAGCTTTTGTTGGGTTTTTAATGTAAAAGCATGTAAAAGACAATTATACATAGATTGATAGATAGAAGCTGTCGTTGTCATGATAACACAGTGATGTAAACATCCATCCATCCATTTTCTTAACCACTTTACAAGGGCCGCGGGGGTGCTGGAGCCCAGATATTTCACCATAAATGACAGACAATAGTCACAGGCATGTTCTTTATCCTCAATGAATAATGACTACGTAATATAATTGCAGATTACTGAGTCACAAGAGTTCTGGTGACTCTCGTTATACTAGTTGGCCAAGGTGAGCACACCAGAAGGAGCAACACAATGTCCGTTAGTGGCAAAATCTGTCTAAATTATACTCAACGAAAATATAAATGCAACGCTTTTGTTTCAGTACGCATTTTATGCAAATTTTGTTGAGAGTTTTATTTTCTTAATTTAAAATAAAAACCACACACATTACAAAAACATTTTTTGGGGGCCTTAAGGAAGAATTATGTTTTGAAAGATGTTTTGTGGTAGGAATAGTTTAAATTGTTTACAATTAAAAGTTACAAACTAGCTTGTATCTCATAGCACCACCATGCACTGTATTTTATCCATTATTTATTTTTGTATGTATTTATTTATTTATTTTATTGTCTCCGTCTTCAAAACATTTGCTCCTAAAAACAGCAACATCCATCCTCCATCCATCCATTTTCTTGACCGCTTATTCCTCAAAAGGGTCGCGGGGGGTGCTGGAACCTATCTCAGCTGGCTCTGGGCAGTAGGCGGGGGACACCTTGGACGGGTTGCCAGCCAATCGCAGGGCACACAGAGACGAACAACCATCCATACGCACAAGCACAAAACAGCAACATTGAAACTTAAATGATAAACGTGATGTCATTTATATGAATATACAATAAGTAATGCCCAATGTGTGAAATGACCTCCATAAAAAAAAATAAAAAAAAAAATAAAAAAGGCAGAAATGGGACATATGAGATGAAATCACTCTCTTGGGGTAAATGGGGCAGCGTGTAATAATATAACGCTTCATAAATGTTCCACTTGAGGTTTTCTCCTCATCTAGCATTATTAACCTTTGCAGGCAGCGAGCGCGACAGCGGAACGAAAGCGTCATTTTTCACTGCGTTAACATCTGTGACCTTGTGTAAATGCTCTCATTGTCCCCGCAGGCACTCAACCGCCTCCCGGAAGCCATCATTCATATTTGCTTTTGACGGGCATGACTTGAAATTGTTTGGATTCCTCAATCAGTCAATCAATCAATCAATCAATCAATCAATATATTATTATTTTTATTATTGTCAATAAAATCCTCACCTCAAATCTAGTTTGTGATTATGATATTTTCCCGATGAAATTGAGCCATTTCTTTAAAATGGAAATTCCGAATTTACATGAGTAGTTAGGACGCTGTAATGTAGGTATAGTGCTGACAGTATTGGAGCATCCTCTGGTGGCCAAATTGAGCAGCAACACATTGTCAGATATAATTGGATACAGTTGCTCTTGATGGCGCTGGTCTGGTGTTGCCTTCCATACAGTCTAAAATCTGATTGGCACAAAACAGTTCCACTTATGTTTAATTATTCCATCCAACCATTTTCTTAACCGCTTGCTCCTCACAAGGCTCGCGTATGGAAGCCCAAAAGTGTCAAAATTCAATATATTCAATAAAAAATCACTTTGAATAAACTATCCTGTCGATAAATAATTATATGGCCATTTAATTTTAAAATGAGGTGTTAGTATTACTATGAAAAGTGTTATACTATTCTTTAATATGTAACAAATATTGTATTTTGATTTAATATTTCAGAATGATTATTTTAACAACATCATACTTGTTAAGAAATAATGACATTTAATTTATTTTTCAAGGTTTTAAAAGATAAGAAAACGAGTGTAAACGAGGGATGAGTCCCTTATACAGACATGAGGAGCAAGTCACTTGCAGTATCGATTCACGCGTGGAGAGTTTAGAGCCTAATGAGGAGCCGCGGCGGTCACAGGCTTGCCAAAGCATGGATGCGGGAGATAAGTCACTTTCAGAAGTACTCCAAGAAGTAGCAAAACGCCATTATGTAAAAGAAGACCATTGTGGTAAAGGACATTATGAAATAAAACCTGACTCTGTAAAAAAAAAAAAAAAAAAGTTTTCTTATCTTATAAAACCTTGAAAAATAAATTAAATGTCACTATTTTTGAAAAAGTATGACGTTAAAATAATTATTATGAAATGTTTAATCAAAATAAAATATTTTTTACATATTAAAGAACTAGGGGTATTAAAAAAAATTGATTCCGCAATATATCGCGATACTACAGCATGCAATTCTCGAATCTATTCAATTGGCAGCCGAATCGATTTTTTAACATCCATTTTTGATGAAAAAATATTCAACAAAACGTCTAACTTTCACACCTTAAGCATGGAAGAATGTTATATTAATGGAACATTAAGCCTTAATATTTTATTTCAATGCGGTTCTAACATGAAAAAGGTTACAACCTGTTTGTTAAATACAGTGGCTCACAGTTATAACACTGAAGTTTGAGATCAATAAATAACAAATTTTCATACAAATCTTACAGTGTACATGTACAGGTTTACTGAATGGTATTTTCTAAATTGAATAAAAAAAATCGTAACAATCAACTTGTAAATTCATATCAGGATTAATCGGTATCGAATCGAATCGTGACCTATTAATCGTGATCCGGATCGAATCGTCAGGTACTAGGCAATTCACACCCCTATAAAGAACAGTATGGACACTTTTCATAATAATACTAATGCCTCATTTTACAATTTAATGGCCATATTACATAATTGTCTGTTATTTATCAAAAGGATGGTTGTTTCAAAAAGGCCTTTTTATTTATTGAATTTTGACACTTTTGGGCTTCCATTGTCGCGGGGGCGCTGGATCCCATCCCAGCAGGCTTCGGGCAGTAGGCGGGGTACACCCTGAACTGGTTGCCAGCCAATCACAGGTGTTTAATTATTGTCTATGAAATTCATTAGAGTCCAGGCTTCGGCCTTCCTTGGTGGAGTTTGCATGTTCTCCCCGTAGCAAGGCCAAGGACATGCATGGCAGGTTAATTGAACACACTAAGTTGTCCCAAGGTGTGCTTGAGAGTGTGGATGGTTGTTTGTCTCTGTGTGCCCTGCGATTGGCTGGCAACCAGTTCGGGGTGTACCCCGCCCACTGCCCGAAGCCAGCCAGGATAGGCTTCAGTACCCCCGCGGGTGTACTGAGAAATAAGTAGTTAAGAAAATGGATGGATGCATTTGTATATATAATAATAATATTTGCGTACTAATCAAGACAGTTGTCGCCTACAGCAACAGTCTAAAATCGTAGTTGTCTTTATTAATTTGGTTGCTCCCTTCATTGACAGTCCGAAATAAAATATTACTTCGCAACAACCAAGAAACCATTACAAACATAAGTAGTGTATACATGTTTATCAATCCAATTACCCTTGGTGCTGCGTTCATGACAGTCCGAAATCACGACATTCATCATTAATCATCAAACAAGTTACCATAAATACTGTAAAATGAAGTGTTTCTGTTTCCTTCAGGGACACCATTGTTTTCTTCACAAAACAGGAGGGCTTGAAACAATTGTGCCATTATTTATGGAAATCGTTACTACAATTGCATACTGTTCCTGAGGGCAATGCCTATAATATGAAAATGCTTGTGTGAATAACTGTTTTCAAACTGTCCCTGAAGGCAACAACCAGTGAACCGATAGAAGAGTGGATGGTGACTCATTGATTTAAAATAAATAAATAAATAAAACAAATTTAAAAATCTATCCATAATGTCAAGTGCTGCCTTGAGGGACAGTCTGAAATCATATAAATTTTGCTCCATATATGTGGACATTATGACACACTTTAGGCACAAATAGTTTATTGAACATACAAACAAATGCACGCTAAAAGGATAGTAATACACTCAATTTCAAAAGGCGTGACTATTTACAACAACAGAAACACATTTTAAACATAAACAATCGGTCCCTGAAAAAAAGCTGCACAATTGAGCTGATAAAGACATACAATGATACAAATATAATGCCAGTGTTATTGTATATGGTCTCCGTATTTAACATTGAAACTCCTTTAGTTTGTGTCAGATGTCCATAATTGACTCATCTAACAGCGAAGCAGTGTAACAAATCTCACCGATGACAGGTGATAAATTTACTGTTCACCATCAACAGCTTGTGTGCCGATGGCTCCAAAAAGTAGGATGGCCGTTAAAGTGACATGATTGACAGTAGACGCTAACACAAACAGTGTCGTGAGAAACTTCCCCGATGTCTTTCTCTCTTTTTTTTTGGTGCATATTTAAATGTGATAACATCATTATCACATCATAACAGTAAAGAAATCATCAATAAAACACAAATATGAAATACAACTTCCAGCATGCAAACGGTTGAAATTTGATTGGACAAAATATCCATCCATAGCATCCAAATACATTTATGTAAAGTAATGCAGCCAAAAGAAACACTATGAAATGAAGCGAATACATTGATAGAAAGAAATCAATACGTTAATAACGTCCTGATAGCCCACTAGGGGTAATTGAAAGCTTTATTATCTGAAACATTCATTGTACGTGTAAAAAATATGCAATCCAAAAAAACAAAAAAAAACAAAAAAAAAAAAGAGAGCGAAAGAGGGCAAATCTATTTTCCCCGACTGCTGCGTTTTTGCATATCTGTCCTTCAGCCGTCCGTGGGCCCGCTGCCCTTGTTCTTGTTCCGGCTGAGCGGGAAAGTGGACTTGCTCTGCGGCTGCGTCATCTTACTGGCCAGGTACACGAAGGGCTCAATGAGTGTGCGGCGGTCGGCCACCGACAGCTCCCACAGCCGCACCTTCTCATTCTTGGCCCAGTTCTGCGCCATGTTGGCGTCCACGCGCCGCTCCTCCTGCTTGTCCAGCTTGTTGCCCAGGACCACGATGGTCACCTGTGCAGCGTCACAGCATTTTTAAGCCTCCTCTGTGCACTTTATGTTCAAAATACACTTTCAATAGTTACGCTATACTTCATGGTGAGGCAAAACGTGAAGACCAATTCCTGCAGCCACATTTTTATTCAAATTTTCCAACATAAAAATGTACCTCTTTTTTATCTCTGTGTCGGTCGATGTCCTTTTTGAGGGCCTCCATGCGCTTGAAGGATTCCTTGCTGTCGATGCTGTACACCAGCACGAAGCCGTCAGCAAAGCTGTAGTAGTGGCGGGGAAACTCCATGCCGTCGCGGAGCCCCCGGGTATCATAGAAGCGCACCTGCTCACGGGTGCCTCGGTCGGTCTCGATGGAGCCAATGTAGATGTCTTCTAGAGTCTCCATGGGCTCGGAACCTGACGGAAGATGTGTGATACCACGCAGGTGAAGACATTTGCATCTGGCAACCTGTACTTTACCATATTGTGTTTTGCTCCAACACAAAAAAACTCGTTTTGAACAGTTGAATGCTAAAGCATGACCCGCTCATTCTTTAGTTTATTTCTGAAATGATGGCTATGCCACTGGCTGTGGGACATATGTTGCCCACCCCTAGTAAACTCACAAAAAGGCCCAGAATTGAGCTCTCGGTTGAAAAGTGATTGATTGAGTACCAAGAAATCAATGGGTTTGCCCAAAAGTGATCATGAGTAAATACCTGCGACATGATTAGCATATAGTAGTTGCTCCAACACTGCTGTTTTACCAACTGCAGCCTGGCCGCACACCACCACTTTGCAGCTTTTGCCCATGACGACGTTCCACTCTCTGTTCCCGGACGGGGGAAAAATACAGATTGATAAACATCCAGGACGGAATTTTGGTGTTTGCTTCTTCGATAGGCTGTTTTGTGTGACAACAAGCTAGCTTAGCTTTAGCTTCCCGCAGGGCTATGAGCCTCTAGTAGCACAGAGTATAGCTAATGGCGCGAAATCAAAAGCTCATTATAAAACCCGTCATTAAAACCAAACACGGCAATGTGTACTAGTTGTGATCGAACATATAACATTTGATAGTAAATATTTGGACGCGCAGGTATGTTTACTCTTACCTCGGAATCCGGAAGTGAGAGTCGAAGTGACGTAGTAGTGGAGCGCGTGCAATCTGTTTGTATGAAATCGTAGACACTCGAACAAATTAACATTTAAACGAATTAATACAATCAAAATTTCTTGTAAATGCACACAAAAATAAAAACAGATAACAGTTTTTTTTTAATTGAACTTGACAAGAAGAACGAGTTCCCGTTTACGATGACGTAATGACAACCGCAGCAATTGATTCCGCCCCCTCCACTTTCACGGCAAAATGGCGGCGGGGCGATGCGATGCAGTGAACATGGACACCGACATCGAACTCCTCAGCGACGACGAGCTGGAACGGTAGGACGCGCTGACAGCGGCCGAAACGGAATCTCGGCGACACTTTCGAGTTCTATTTAAATCCCGAACGCCTCTGTGTTGTGAAATCGTGTCAACAAGCTAGCAAAGCTAGCCGCTGTTTGGCTGCATGGAGGCATCATGTTATTGTCCTCCACCTACTCACCGACAGTCTCCATGCAGCTAATGTAGCGTGCTGAAGTTATCAATTACTTTAAACGCTTTTTTGTTTGCCTTGTGAGAAGGTCATTCTCGAAAGTTCTGAGTGATAGTCACGTCCAAACAATCAATGACAGGCTTTCCCAAAAAAAAAAGCGTGGCAGTCGGCCACAGTATGAGTGAGCGGCGTGCTTGGTGTCATGTGTTCTTTGGCTACTTTCTATGTTTAGCCAACGAGTGGGCTCAGACCAGGAGAGTTATGGTGTCCTTTCACAGCCTTACACATTTAAGTTTCATTTTCCACTGCAATTGTCAGCTGACTTTCACTTTCCAAAGTCAACTCAATGATGGTGCTGTTGCCAATAATGTTCTTCGCAACAGTGGACTCTTGCAGGTTATTTAGTAGAGCTACTGAAGAAAGCACAATTATGTTTTTAGTTAATTGGTTGATGGAACTCCAGTTGCTGTAGTGTAAACTCATGTCAGCCATATTTGTGGTTCCACATTCGTAAATATCATTAGTTCATTTTGTTTTTCTTTTTACCTGAAAAACTCACCTGTGTTGTTTTGTGTCTCATGTCTCATTTGGTACCATCTTGATGCCAACCCCTATGTTGAACTGAGTAGGAACTTCACCTGAAGGTGTGGATCCAGATATAATGATTTAAGAAAAAAAATTTTTACGTTAAAGTCGGCTTGCATTTAGGCCATGTGGTGACAGAGACTCAGCTGATCCTGAGTGCAAGCTAGAGGTTGACTATTATTTACAGCCTTGCTAGAGGTTGACTATTATTTTCAGTTTTTCCTTTTACAATCCACTTTGATCGGGGCCAAGTCGAGCAGTGACCCAGATTTCCAGAATCGATTTGATTAGATTCACAAGGGCCTGATTCAATTCGATTCGATTCACGATTCACAACGATTTTCGATTCATTTGAGGAATTCATTCAGCACCTATTTTAGACAGTCAAAAGTACCAATGCTGCAAATAGTAGAAACTTCTTGCTCTAATTTAATGCATTAGTAAAAATATGAATATTTACATTAAGAATTTAATCCATTGCAGTTACATTAATAATCTGTTTTATTTAACATGGCCTTATAAAAACAATAAATAATCATTTAAATCAATTACAACCACAGTACAGGCTGTACAGGGCAGACGATTGATACTGACTTCCTCCGTGTAAGTTGCGCAGGCTCAGGAACATATGTTTGTGTGTGTTGGATGTGTCGTGTGTGTGTGTGTGGGGGGGTATCGATATATCGATACATGGTTTTATGTATTGATATTGGGATATGAAAAGGCGTATCGATTACGATATCGATATTTTAAACCCAGCCCTATGTGTGATGCAGGCATTACAGCCATCTATAGGACTACAGTCCAACAGACATGAGTTGGAGTCTCCTCTATATTGAGTGCTGTACATTGTTTATTGTAGACTAGAATGGAGTTATTACCCCGGGATTACACCGGATGCGTGTGCGGTGCGGTGCGGTGCGGTGCGTCTTGACTGCGTGCTCCGGACGCGTCAATTTTTTGGCCAACTCACACCGGCTCCGCACAGCTGCGGTCCGGCAGCTCCGTTCCGTCGCCGACCACTTCCCGCCGTGTCTCGCTTGACCACGCGAGATCATGTGGCATTAAAAACGACGACAAACACACAGTCTGTGCTCAACAGAGAAGCAGAAAGAGAGGTGGACTTTTTTTTATTTTCTGGCTTTCCACCTCCAATATAAACCTCTCCTCGTCCATGTTCGCTGGTGTCTAAACCGTGAATGAGCACCTCGCACGTTAACTCCAGGCCCGTCTACGCCCACATCACGTTTTGCTAGCATGCTTGCGAAATAGGAGCTGGCGAGTGTTTTATTTTGAAAGGTAACCGGAAATTTATTTTGAAAATGCGTCTGTCTTCCTGTCCCGCTCGGTGTGTTTTGTGCTAGCTTGCCATTTGCCGGAGGCCGACGGTTGCGGCATCCGGCAAAAATAGAAAATAGGTCTATCCGTGCGGGAGGGCTGCGGCACGCCGCAGCTGAGACGCAGTCGACATGGAACGCACACGCAAGCGGTGTAAATTGCACTATTCGAATGAATGGAATCTAATTGGTTGCGTCGCCGGAACGCACCGCAGCCGCATCCGGTGTAATCCCGGGGTTAATAGTCAAGAGACCAATAACAGATATTTGGAGTCAATTAATCATAACGAAAAGGAAAATACTGGCGTGATTTTTTAAAAATAATATTAACTCCAACACTGTTTATATGAATTTAAGCCCATGTTTGCTGTTTATTAAACAGCAACAACAATTTCAACTTTTCCGATTTTTTTTTTTTTTTTTTTTTTTTTAACTTTATAGACGTCTTTGTTTTAGGATTGTAACAATTGTTGCATTCAAGATTCAAGATATTTCTTTTATGAACAGTAAAAAGTTACAAAACTGGGACTGAGTAATGAAATCCTTACTTTGCTTGTCTCCCTATCGGAGCCAAAATAACCCAGTTTTGAATTGATCTTGTGACGGTCTTGGGATTTTAAAAAAAATGTCAGTGCAGGTGTGTGTGAAAATGGTGGCTATCGGACCCAATAAGTCTTTCCCTATTGTACAGTTAATAACTTAAGTATTGAAATGTGAATGCGATTGCCTTGGCTTGTTAATTTTACCTTACCCTTTATTTCAAAATAAAATGTATCCACTGTAGGGAAGCAGATGGCTACAAAGAGCAAGGGAATGCTTTCTACATCCAGAAGGATTACGCAGAAGCCTTCAACTATTACACCAAGGCCATCGGTACTTGATATTAATGTCCTTTGTCATTTTTCCGGTGAAGGATGGAGGTCATTTTATTTCTGCTTTTTTTATTTATTTTTTTGCATGCAGACATGTGCCCGAAGAACGCCAGTTACTATGGCAACCGAGCGGCCACACTGATGATGCTGTGTCGGTACCGCGAGGCTTTAGAAGATTCCCAGCAAGCAGTTAGGCTGGATAACTCCTTCATGAAGGTGTGTTGAGGAAATGTAATACAAGTCTTCCATCTGTTGTTTTCTCATACAAATGAAGTTGCGTGGTTCTCAGGGGCACCTGCGAGAGGGGAAGTGCCACCTGTCCCTCGGCAACGCCATGGCGGCCTCGCGCTGCTTCCAGAAGGTTCTAGAGCTAGAGACTGACAACAGTCAAGCCCAGCAGGAGGTCAGTTGCTTCTGGTGTTTGATTGAATTGAATTGAGTGAATTTTCACTGTTGCCATCAAGCGCATTGTTGCTCATGAAGAATACGTCAAAGAAAATAAATAAATTTGATTGCGCGCTTTGTTTTGAACCGGGCCGAACAGTAGTCAATGGCAGCATTTCCAGACCCACTTTCTGTCTTTTACGAAAGAGGGTATGGCTTGCCAGGCTAGGAATAGTATTAATTGTTTGACTTTTTTTTTTTTTTTTTTTTTTTTAATGTATTTGTTTTTTATGCCATGTCAGTTACAATAACACAGACAGAAGGATAGAATGGAATCTATTTGCATTTCAATATAAAACACCCAGCTTGTTCTCCTAATCCTGTGAAAATGTTGTGTAATTTTGATCCTTAATTTTCCTCCTTTAGAAGTGGAAAAAAAATATATACAAATTTTAAACTTCACACATTACACATGACATTTTTTTTAAAGAATAGATTATATTTTGATCACGTCGAAGTGAAACACACAAATTGATAAACTTACAATATTTATTGGATACATATTAAAAAAAAAAAAAAAAATTCTGGTCTATACAGTATAGTTGTGCAATGAATTGAAATTCAATTTCAATTATTACACTCTATCAAACTCTTACTCTACAAAAATAAGATATGAATTTAATAAATCTTGTTTTATCCAAAAGAAACTCGCATAATTAGTGTTTCAAAGAAAATTATTTGTCTTAATATTTTTTCCATTTAAACATTTTCTTGTTTTGCACACAAAAAAATGATCGTCCTAAACATGATTTCAATTATTACCAAATTAATCGTGATTAATATTTTCTTCACAATCGTCAGTATAACAAGTTCCCTCAAAACTCAATAAATCTGCTGAAATTTCGAAATACAAAAAAAAATAACAAAGAAACTGATGGAGCCCTTTTCCGAATTGTTTTAAACCTCAAAATAAGGACAATGATTTAGACACAAGAATCTCCTTAAATACTGTAAAAAAATAAATAAATCTTAGCCTTTCTCTCAATTGCCTTTATATATTTTATTATTAAGTGGAAAGTTATTAATTACTGTATTAGACAGACAGCAGCACAGAATCTGATCCCAATTGCAAGGGGCATACTTTCACTGCAACATCAATAGAAACTGGTGTTTAGCCTTACAGAAATTAAGTATGTTTAGGCTAGAAACTGAAAGGTATCATATCATCACATCATACAGGCACGCCTGTTGTAATGGAAACGCAATGGCGGCCGTGTAGTGTCGTTCCGTGAGGTGTGGTGCGGTAGCTATTGGGCTAATGGAAAAAGCAGCAATCGCTTCCTTTTGAATTTCAAAATACGACACTTTGGTGAAATGACTTTTCAGCTCAAGAGTGCTGAGTCCATCCTGGAGTATGAGCGGATGGCAGAGATCGGCTTCGACAAGAGAGACTACCGCATGGTAAGTTTTAAGACCCTTTGTGAGGTTTTGAGACATTATCTCATCGTGTGTTTCTCCAGGTGGTCTACTGCATGGACCGAGCCCTGGAGTCGGCCTCGGCATGCCATCGGTTCAAAATCCTGAAAGCTGAGTGCTTGGCCCTGCTGGGACGCTATCCGGAAGCTCAGTCCGTGGCCAGGTCTGTTGAAACTATACTAATGCTCATTATATCAAACAATAGGATTGGATAGGATAGCTAGTGGGATATTCCCTTCTACCGAACTGATTATACCCTGAAAAAGCCAGGTTCACCCCTGTCTAGTCTGGTTACTTTTCCATTTTCCCGCACATAGCGAGGATCAACTATACGTTGCAACCATTCATGTTTGTTATGCCGTTTTCACCGTCTTAGTGACATTTTAAGAATGGACTCAACCAACGCAGATGCACTGTACGTGCGCGGCCTTTGTCTGTACTACGAGGACTGCATTGACAAGGCGGTCCAGTTCTTTGTGCAGGCCCTTCGCATGGCTCCGGACCACGAGAAAGCGCGCCTTGCCTGTAGAGTCAGTATCCTACAGCGTTTTCATAGAGGCTTTAATACTTGTCGTGTAGCTTTTTAACACATACTGTGTTATGTTCAGAACGCCAAGGCACTGAAGGCCAAGAAGGAGGAGGGCAACAAGGCGTTCAAGGAGGGCAGCTTTGACGCCGCCTTTGTCCTCTATTCTGAGGCACTGACAATAGACCCCAACAACATCAAGACCAATGCCAAGTTGTACTGTAACAGAGCCACAGTGGGCTCCAAGGTGGGTACGTTGCTATTGCAATTGTGTTGGTGAATTACACATCTCAACGATGAATGATGCATCCGAGGTTTTTATGTTTTGCGATAATGACATCCATTTCAGTAGAAGCAGGTTTGTGAAGAGGAGAATATACAGTTTGGTCCATGTCAGATGAACGCAGTCAGGCCATTACGTCTCTGTTTCTTGTCTTTCAGCTGAAGAAAGTAGAACAGGCCATTGAAGACTGCACCAAAGCCATTAAGCTGGATGAGACCTATATCAAGGCCTATTTGCGGCGAGCACAATGGTACCAAACTACTTAACTGTCTCCACATGTACCTTTATTTCACTGCCGCCATCTTGTTACATCCTGCCGTGTGTGACCTTGCAGCTACATGGACACGGAGCAGTACGAAGAGGCGGTGCGCGACTACGAGAAGGTCTACCAGACAGAGAAGACCAAAGGTAAGATAAGATGTAGACTTTGCCGGGCTGTAAAGACACTAAGAGGTTAGGAATCATTTGCTCATTTCCTACTTCCTAATCACTAGTTGAGGATTCTTTCCATTAGGGCTGGGCGAAAAATCGAATTAATTCGATTAATTCGTCCATTGAAAGTGCCACGATATGAAAATGAGCTAAATCGTGAAATCGAGGTGCTTATAAATAAATACACATCATCTAACCTTGAACGGCTCGCTTCTGTTTACACTCGTTGTTTTGGGGTCCTTCGTTTGGTGGCTGGCGCGCTTGCTGATGACGTCACCCTACTATAGTGAAGCTGCAGTATGTGACATCATCGGTAGGCGCACAGGAGCCCGCAACAGCCGTACAGGCAGTCCACATCACCGCCTGTTTTTTTCCCGTTTCTTTTCACTCACACAAACACGCACATAAATTAATGAACAAATTAATTCATTAATCTGATGTGTATCACGCACAAGTTTGAAAGCAAACGCAGGAGCCGAGCTCCCCCATAACGTCTCCGCGTGAGCCTGACGCAGAAGTATACTGAGGCCTTTACACGGTCTCCCAGGCGGCGAAGCCAACCCACGCCAACCGGCAGCGAAGGAAAGTGACGCTTCCAAATCACCGGGAGCCCCACATCAGCTACTTTGGCCAAATGGTACGCTGCCTCCTCGCGCACATTGTCTGCTCCAGAAGACCCCAGAAAAGGGACTCATGTTCGGCTTTTACAAGAGCGACGTAGAGCAAAGTAAAAGCGTGTGCAAGGTTTGCCGAACAGCTATTAAAACAAAAAATAGCAGGCAGCACAACTAACCTCTTCCAGCACTTGCGCCAAATGCATCCGAAAGAATGGGAGGAATGCTCACGTCTTCGAGAGTGCGACGTGGCTAACGTTAGCAAAGATAAGTACACGCACACCATGAAATAACAGACTTGAGCTGTATTTAGTGCCGGGGGAAACATTATGACATGCACCAGAGCTTGTCTTTTGCCAGAGTCAGTTGACAGGCTAGTTTTGCTTGCAAGGAATTTGAGTTTATTACAATAAAAGGTGGCGCTGATTATTTTTAAGCTGTTGATCTTGAAGTTCTGTTATATACAAACGTTATTGTGAGTTGAGTTGAATATTTGCAGAATATTGGATGTGTGGTTTACAATACCTGCTTACAATTGTTAGAACTACTTACTTGTGGCAATTAAGTTATGCAAAAGCTATGAGTAGTTTTTTTTTTGTTTTTTTTTTTGCGCAAGATATGTATGTGACATTTAAGTTGAGCAAAAGATATGAGTAGTTTTTTTGCTCAAGCTATATATATGTGGCATTTAAGTTGAACAAAAGGCTATGAGTAGCTTGCTTTTTTGCACAAGCTTTGTGGCATTTAGGTTATGCAAAAGCCATAAGTAGTTTTTTTTTTTTTTTTTTTTTTTTTTTGTATAAGCTATGTATGGCATTTATGTTGAGCAAAAGGCTGTGAGTAGTTGTTTTTTTTTTTGCACAAGTTATGTGGCATTTAAGTTATGCAAAAGATATGAGTAGCTTTTTTTGAACAGGCTATGTTAAATTTACCTTAAAACTGATTAAGAATTCGTGTACGTTATTGTCTGAACATTTTGCACAAGATTAATTTTTGAATAAATCAAACCTTGTTTATTTTATTTATTTATTTATTTTAAACTTTTGATTAAAATCGAGTAAAATTGTAATCGTCAAGAATGGGGGGGGAAAAAAAATTGAGATTTTATTTTTTGGCCATATCGCCCAGCCCTACTTTCTATATACAGCTTTGGCGGGGGATAGTGACAGAACCCTGCTGCAATGATCGAAAATTGTAAGGCGTTAATAACTAGTGGTAGACCGATGTTTTTTTTTCTTTTTTTTTTTTTTTTCTCTCAAGGCCGATGCCGATTATTAGAGGTCAAGAAGACCGATAACCGATATTTCAAGGCAATATTTGTTTGCAGTAAAAAAGTAAATATTGGTGTTGAAATTTAAAAAATATATACTTTTTATTTTTATTTTAAACATATAAAAATTGCCATCCTTGTGTAAAATTTATAACATAAATTGCAGAGAACTTCCAGTACCATAAGCCTGTGTTAAGCTAAATTAAAAACTAAGCAAGTAAATAGTTCCCTAAAGTTTTCTATTCTAAATAGTTTTCCAAAATGTCAACATAATTTCTTAATTTTATGTATTTATTTTTTTAAATAAAAAGTGTAGGGCGTTCCCTGTGTCTGCATCATTTTTTATAAAGTGGAAATTTAAATAAATCCATCAATGAAAAGTTATCTGTTTCTCACTGAGCAACAAATGCATGCGAATGTAGCTAATTTGGAAGTTTTGTCAAGGTTTGTAAAAGGTTTCAAAAGATCTTTGCAGACAGTGAAAAATTGTCTATGTTCGAAATATCGTTGCAACAAGTACAAACTGTGAACATCTTACAAATCCTTATTAAAAACCCTAAATTCACTATGTTTGTAAGCTTTCACCACTCAGCTGTTGTCGTGATATGTTGTATTTTCTGTATTGGTACAAATTCATCATGGGATATACTGTACTGTATGTGACCCTCTAGGGGTGTGCCAGTGGTAAAGAAAGCCAAAGCCATCCTGTTCATCAAACTATAATTGCAAATCCCCAAAATAAGTGCTTGTGTGATACCGTACACTTGTCACATTGGTCTAGCTGGAACCGCGAAATAAGATACACACAAACCGGAAATGAGGTCGGAACATCACCACATACGTAAGCTGGAGCAGTGGGTTAACACGTCTGCCTCCCAGTGCTGAGGATGCAAGATCGAGTCCAGGCTTTGGCCTTCCTGGGTGGAGTTTACATGTTCTCCCCTGCCTGTGTGTGGGTTTTCTCCGGTCTCCTCCCACATTCCAAAGGCATACTTGGAATTATTTATTATTTAATTATTATTATTATTTATTATTATTATCTTATTGCTGCTGGACATGTAAATTTCCCAGAGAGAGCCAACTTTTTTATTGAAATTGCATATTTTCTACCACCTTTATCATAACGCCACCCCAAAAGTATATTAAATAGCTCATTTAGGACGCGAAGAAACCGCAAGTTAATTACGCCGTCATTGTATAATACAGTACAAGTCTCCAGTGTACAAGCATCGGGTGCCTGGCTGGCAGAGTGACAGCTGTTCCTTGGCTCGCTTACTTTTCGTATTGTTTTCAATATTGTGGACCTCGGCTACTTTGTAATCCACTCTCCCTATTTAAACAAAGGGGATGTGCCTTAAATTGCACTTAGATGTATTTTTCATTATTAAAAATAAATAAATAGAACTTTGCTTTCATTTATCATTAAATTATGAAACAATAGCTTTAAAAAAAAAAAACAGACACACAAAAAAAAATTCAAAATGTCCAATATGGCAATGTGGATTTTAGAAACCAAAACTTCAAGTGCATTACAAGTGCAATATAAGATACCTTGTTATTTTATACATGGATGATGTATAAAATAATTATGTATCTTCCCTTATATTGCACTTAAAGTTGTATTCCTAAATCCTAACGGCCATGTTAAACATTTTGAGTTTATATATTAAAAATAAAAATAACGGGTAAAAACGTTTTATAAGAATAAATTAAGACAAAGTTCTATTTATTTGATTTATTTTTATTTTTATTTTTTTATTTTTTTTTATAAACAATCCAATCCGTGACTTTTGTGACCCGTTGCACCACTAGTTGTTTGGGTACAAAAACATTCAACATCTGAAGCTGCTCAAAGAACAGTATGTAATAATGTCAGTTGTTTATTGTCTAATTATCGTTGCTCGCTGTGTAATTAATGAGACTGTAATACAATGCAAACACAGCAATCTGATGCACCACTCTGGGTTCACTACCTGCACTCCCTGACTCCTACTTTAATGGTCACCCGAAATAAATATTATCTACGATGTTGTTAAAAAGACTCGAAAGGACTCGAAACTCAAAGTGTAGGACTTGTGACTCGCTTGAGACTTGTCAGTCTTGACTTGGGCCTTGACTCGGGACTTGAGGGCAAAGACTTGAGACTTACTTGTGACTTGCAAAACAATGACTTACTCCCACCTCTGCCTTCTACTATGGAAATAAAAGAACCCAGAGATGTAGGGGTGCTTTATTTTATTTATTTATTTACTTTTGTAAATGTTCAGTTTGCAGATGTTTACTAAAATAAATATTTCTCTCTCGTGAATTCTTTGTGCCCCAGTACAATATTAAGTGTAGTGACGCCCCTGGCCTACAGCCTCCGATCACCAAACATTTGCACCTTTCAGACACCAGTATGAGTGGCACAGGAGGCAATGTGTGTGAAGTGTCTTGCCCAAGGACACAACGGCATATGCCACGCACGGCCTCCACACCAAATTGGATACAGGAAATACAAAAAAACAACTTAATTTTGACGTTTTTGAACTGATTAATCCAAATGAACAGACTAGCTTATTCCAGTTAAAACCAAATAGATAAGGCTAATTAATCCATGCACATAGTTTTGCATAATTCATTCAAATGTCTAAACTGAAAGCCTGTTGTACAGTGTTTTCATTTTAAAAATCCCGTGTATTTTTTGTTGTTGTTGTTGTTTAATTGCACTATTTTGCACTGTGGAGTCAAGTGCTAACTTTTAATTCTGACTTGAGAATTGCATAATACTGTAAATGCTATCTAAATTAATATTTGATTCATCATTGCTATTCATTTGATCAATTTAGCTTTTATAATGGGCTGTATAATTAAAAACTATCAATAAACTAATACGTTATTAAATTAATATGAATTTAACACTTTTTAACCTTAATTTTATAACGTAATATATACCATTATTGTGGATTCAGTTGATAACATGATGTGAATTTTGGGCCATATCGCCCAGCCATATGACCCTCCAGCACAGTCAAACTTAAGAAATTGAGAAGTAAATTCTCTGAAAGTGCGTTACAAAGTGCAGCAGCTGATTTGTTCATTTTCGGACTTTTGTCATGGAGATGTCACTGCACCCGCTTAAGAAAAGCATTATTTATTTATTTTTCTTTCTTTTTTTTTTGTATATAATAGGATTCAGGTAAGAAATTAAGATCATTTCCAACTGGAAAGTGATCTCGATTTATTTTTCTGGTGTTTGAACCACAAATGCAAATTGATCACATGCATATAGTCAACACAAACAGCTGCGCAACTTCTGACGTATTGTGTGCTGGAGGATCAAATATTGTTTTTCATAACGCTTTTAATAACTGTAGGGTACTGAGGGCACACAATAGCATAAAATGTAAGACTCACAATATAGGACACTATCTAGTGATTTCACACAGCCTGAGATGCTTTGCTTTTTTTTTTTTTTTATGTTACAGAGCACAAGCAGCTGCTAAAACATGCGCAGCTAGAGCTGAAGAAAAGCAAGCGAAAAGACTACTACAAAGTGCTTGGCGTGGAAAAGAACGCCACTGAGGATGAGATCAAGAAGGCCTACCGCAAACGGGCGCTCTTACATCACCCAGGTGCCTCACTCAAATCAAAGCCCCCCCCCCTTTATTTCTTCCCTGAATGACCACCACTTCTTTTCAGATCGCCATAGCAGTGCTAGTGCGGAGGTGCAAAAGGAAGAGGAAAAGAAGTTCAAGGAGGTGGGTGAGGCCTTCAGCGTGTTGTCAGACCCCAAGAAGAAGACGCGCTACGACAGTGGACAGGACCTGGAGGATGAAGGCATGAACATGGGTGGTAAGCACAGCCAAGTGGGGGGGCGGCTCCTGTCATCAGTTGCACTGCAGCCCTTTTGTGGACCACGCATGTTTTGTCTCCCACCAGATTTTGACGCTAACAACATTTTCAAGGCGTTCTTTGGCGGCCCTGGAGGTTTTAGTTTTGAAGGTAAGCACATGTTATCAGATCAGATCACATTTTCTAATCTGACCTCCATCTCTATTCCATTCATGTTGTAGTACACATTTCTAAAGATGTGCAAAAGCTAACTGATTTATTTATTTATTTGTCTGCCAATACATAACTTTCAATCAAATTTCAAAATTTAAAAAAAAAAAAAAAAAAAAATCCTCCTCCCAGTCATCAAGCAGCTTCAGTTATTATACTAATGGGCTCTTTGCACAAATCCACTACTTCCTGAACTCAACACCAGTCCTTCATTTCCTGTCTTTCATGAATGGACAAGCTGATTAATCCAGGTGTGCCTGATCTCACTAACTACAACAACATTGGCCAGACACACCTGGATTAATCAGTTTGTCCACTCATGAAAGACGGGAAACAAAAACGTGGTATTCAGTTCAGGAAGTAGTCGAGCTGTGCAAAGAGCCCATTGGACATTGAAGTAGTTTGTTGTTGTTGGTTTGAAATAACCCAGAATGGGGTTAAATTTCAAAATTAAATGCCAAATGGTTTGAAATGCTGTAGTGCAGTTTGCTTTTTACATTTTTTTTTTTTAATTAGAATCAATTATCTGCGGAGGTTTCAAAGAGTAACTAGTCTATTATGATTTTCGTAATAGGAGGTACAAATATGCCTGTCAAATAATAACCCTGACAAATCAATTCACGTACAGTAACTGAATAGTGTCCACAAGCAGCTTGTCACTGGTTTGTCTTTGTGTTTACCCTTCAGCCTCCGGGCCAGGAAATTTCTTCTTCCAGTTCGGTTAAGTGGTTTGCTTTCCCGCTGGTCCGGCACTACATCAGGACTTGTCGACGCACGCGCCGCTCCTCCCATGACCCACTATATCTGTATCCTTGAGCAGATACAGATCCTTTTCATCTGCGCCATTGACTCAGTGCAACCACACATGCAGCAACCAAACACAAACTAGCCGTACATGGAAGACATTTGAAGTGAACTTCGTGCAGCTACTTTTTTTCTTTTTCTTTTTTTTTAAGAGGGTCCACGTGGGAAGTAAAGACTGTGTCCCGCTCTGCATGAAACCGTAACCGCTATTTTCATTTTTGAAGTATGTGATAGGGACGGCCGCTAAACGGCATCCTCGCCAGCGGGAGCGTCCATCGTGTGTACAAAATCACACGTTTTATATTTGACGTTGCCATACACAGATCACTGCATTGACTGGAATGTTTCTTTTTTATTTGTGATGGGTTTTGTTTTCTCATCCTCTTATTTTGATATTATTTATTATTGATTTTTTTTGCTGCAGAACCAGTCACAGCATCTTATCCAAGCAACAAAACACATGGAAGATATAATTTTCCGACCAATAAAAATGCAACACAATGAAAGGATGGGAGAATATTAAGAATGGTGTCTATGGAAACTGGAAAAATTGGGTCCAGGCATACTTCCTTTGATGTTGATAAGGATGGGGAAAATCGGAGCGTCCTCACGTTAACTGTCATAGTAATTTTGGTGAAACCTTCCTGTTTTTATCAACCGTGTCAATAAAGTCGAGGTCTCACCTGTCTTTCTTTACATGTTGTTTCAACCTAATGTGAAAAGCAATATGTTGTATCAAAAAGGTAATGCTAAATTTGATTGATTGTAATTTTTAAAATGAGTAGGCCCTATCTGAATTATTGGGAGGGTTGAATGTTACTGTGCTGCATCGTAGTAGGAGGTATAGATGATGGTTTGTATTTGCTAAGGTATGGCATAACTACTAATACATTAAAAAAAATATATATTTAAAATCATTTAAGACTGAAAAATAAGACATACCTAGGGCCACAACCAAAAAAGTACCACGTTAGGCAACGTTGAGGGTTTATTTTTATTTTTTTTCCTTCCCTCCCTTCTTCTTTTTTTTCCTGGTGTGGCTGCAACTCCACACATTTTACAGCCGGGTGCGCTGTTGGCCTTTTTTGTTAGCACAGTTGCCAGGTTACCGATCCAGAGAGGCGCCTCTTTGGGTGCGTTTGTGTTTTTGCCGCTTTTGAGGCTAAATTCTCCGAGGAAAAATGTCTGAAACGGAGTCCGAGTGCAAAAGTCCGAAGGCAAAGGGTGTTTTCTCCACTTTAATGGCGGATGGTGACTGGTTGCTGCTGAAGGGGGAATGCGAGAAGGCGGTGGAGAGCTACAACACAGTGAGTGCTTACATGACACAACTTTTTCAGAGTCCAAAAATGGCGTGAATAGAAGCCGGAAAGATTCTCAACAAACGCTTTCCCCAACTATGTTCATTGTGAAAATTACTTTTTTCTTCTTCTTTTTTGTTGTATGTCTAACATATTTTTTAGTTTATCTCTGCTGAATATATGTCGTCCAACATTGAATTGGAAATGCATGTTGTTTCTGTTTGTTATAAACCATGGGAAAAATGTATACCGGTATTTATCAAAGCTAAGAAAACTTTGATGCACCCAATCTTATACTACTAATATAACATGAGAATGATCTCTCATGGGGAATAGCTGTAAAATGGGAGGAAAAAAATGTGAATACTTTCTGGGGGCCCCAAACATTTTAAACGTGCAACGCAGCTGACTAAACCTGAACCAGTTCCAAATGACCAAGGAAAATGGTGCCAGTTTACCTTTCGTGACCTCAGTTTCACATATATTTAGTGCAGTTATGTGGGGTTTTTTTTTTCAGTAATTACGTTTATTTTTTTTATTTTATTTTTTTATTTTTTTGTTGTCTATGAAGGCTTGAACATTGAGAGTGTTATACAGGAGAGAAATGTGAGAAAATGTTTATACCTGTCTGAGAAAGTGAATAATGTGTGTGGTGACGGGTTTTAAAGCTTTAAAACATATAATAAATGTTTAAAAAATATAGCTGACTACTGCACAGATTTCACCTATTGCGGGTATTTTTGGAAATGTAACTCCAGCAATAAACGAGGGAACACTGTATCATATAACAGGCTCTGACTCTAAAACCCAAGGACAAGTACTGCTTCGTAGGCCGCTCCAAATGCTACCTAAAGATGGGTCAGTACGAGAAAGCCCTGAGGGATGCCGAAGCTTCACTTCAAGAAGACCAGTCCTTTTTTGAGGTATGTTTTTTTCACAGTAAACCACTGTATGGAATAAATGATAAATACTATACAGTATATATTAAACTGAATTATATACAAAAATAATATTTTTTTATGTAACTTCCTATTGGGAGGTGGTTGTCCCAATCTCTAACTCCTAAATTTCAATCGATGAAAATGAAATTTAGATTATTTTAACCAATTTTCTGAACATTGTAATTTAATAGATCTTTTTGATTGTTTTTAAATGTATGGTGAAATATTTAGATTGATTTTGCAGATATTTTTTTTTCAAATTTGAAATTTATATGTAAAAATAACTGTCCCAACCTTTCACGTCACTACCGAAACAGAAAGAGTATTTGTCTGTAGGAAGGGCTTGGTTTTAGCCACAAACCTAGAAATTGCACCAAGAGACACTGCCTTCCTGTTCATCCATGCTACATGCTACATTTTAGCCACAACCCTAGAAATTTCACCGAGACACTGCCTTCCTGTTCATCCATGCTACATGCTACACGTTAAAAGTGAAAATATAGCAAAAATACTTAAAGTGATTACAATGCTACCTTCACACAAAGTATTACTGCAACAACAACAACAGTATGGTCACTACCGAAACTTGGCAATCACGACAGCAAAAAACAGATGTCCATCCATCCATCCATTTACTACCGCTTATCCGAGGTCGGGTCGCGGGGGCAGCAGCTTTAGGAGGGAAACCCAGACCTCCCTCTCCCCAGCCACTTCAACCAGCTCCGCCAGCCGGATCCCAAGGCGTTCCCAGGCCAGCCGAGAGACATAGTCTCCCCAGCGTGTCCTGGGTCGTCCCCGGGGCCTCCCGCCAGTAGGACATGCCCGAAACACCTCCCCAGGGAGGCGTCCAGGAGGCATCCGAACCAGAAAAACATGTTTTTAACAGAAATAAAATATATTTAATAATCAACCAACAATTTATGATAATGGCTGGTTACGTGTGTGCGAGCTTTAAGTAATAATGAATGAGGGAGTCAATATGATCAACTTTCTACATTTTACAACGAAAAATAGCATTTAAATTTAGACACATTTAGGGAAAAATAAAAAATTCTGTAAAAAATTCAGTTAGACTGATTTTGATGCCAAAATCATATATATTAATTTATGTAAATATTCTGTACAGTGGGGAACAGAAAAAAAAAATATGAATCAGCTAATAGAAATCTTTTTATTGTACTGTAATGCTGTGTTTTGGTAATGACAAATTTTAGGACATGCAAGTTATTTGGTAAAAGCTAGAAAATATAATTTGAAAATTGACTGTACTTTTACTATATATATGTGCCCTTTAGATATAATGCAACATGAATATAGTCAATGGTTTTTTGTTTTTTTACATAAGGGATTGTACCAGAAGGCCGAGGCTTTGTACTGCTTGGGGGAATTTGAATTTGCACTAGTGTTTTACCACCAAGGGCTGAAGCTGCGTCCACAAGTCCACGAGTTCCAGCTGGGCATCCACAAAGCGCAGGAGGCCATTGAGAACGCTGTCACCGGTATGTGACTTACACCAATGATGGAAGCATACAGTTGTCCAAAAAGTCTTGCTAAGCTCATCAATGAACAGCTAAGAGCCCCTGCCCAACTCCCGTTGGATTGATTAAGAGGACTACTATCTAAATACTTTTTTTTTTCCATATCATCATCCATGTGTCCCCGCACAGTCTCCGCTGCTGTCAAACAGAAGATAAAAGGGCTGCAAAAAGATGTGGAGGTAACCACACATCAGTTAATCTCTCTATATTGCTATGATTAGTACAAACAATCTAATCCAACAGATGACAACAGCAAAGAAGCCACATGCGTCCAAGACGGAGAGGAAGACCAAAAAATACCTGGGGGAGTTTTATGAGGACAGGAGATATCTGGAGAACCTCTTAAAGGATGAAGGTATGGTTGTTGTTGTCACTGTTTTCACCAAATGTTACCTTTTAATTTAAAAGCACATAGAAATTATCATTGTTTTTTTTTTATCATAACTAATGACTGAACAGTCAGACAGGTGCACATAAAAATAAATATTTCAAAATTTGCATTTACCCACTGTGCCATGTGCTGAAGCGTGGCAGTGCCTCACTTGCCCGTAATGTATATGTCCTTGTTTAATGCAAACTGTAATCATCTAATCATGTTTGGATGGATGCTGCTATGCAGCCTTGGTAAAGGGCAAGACGAGGAACGGCGAGCAACTGCAGGACGTCATCCAGTGCTGCCTGACATACTTGGACGACTGTGCTGACTTCTGGAACCAGCAGAAGCCCCCACATCCTCAACGCAAAGACTCTCAAAGGCAACGAAGCAAGCAGGGCAAAACACCAGCCCGTTCCTCTTTGGAACCTGCACGCTTTATACTAAAGAGCCAGTAGGACACTGATGTTATTTTTATGGCAAGATATAGTTTTGGAACAATCGTGTTTTAGAACAAAATATGCATGTTTCATAACAAAATCCAATATTTTTATGGAAAAGTTGGCAAACTATGTAGTTTTCATGGTATATGTTGTGTTCTGGGAATCATTTCAATTTGGAATTATAATCTCTGTGGGTGCTTATGAATACTGTAACACCATCTATTGTGTTTAAAAGATGACAGTCATTGTTTAGTTGCATTTTGATCCAAGAGCTGCACAGCTCACACCCAGTCTCGTGACACATTACAGACGTCTTCACTTGAGCCCACGTTCACGCGCCTCTTGCCCTTTATTTTTTTTAATTTTTATTTTATGTTTTGTCTTCATCTTCAAGGCATAAAAACCACACTCAACTCCAAACATCTGCAAACTTGCAAAGCAACATGGGAAGAGCGTGGCATCCCTATCGCTACATTATTATAATTTACATGTTAAACATTGTCATTTTTATTAATTTAATTGAATCAGTAAAAACAAAAACTGGGGATAAAAATATCGCCCTCGGTTTCAGTTCCTCGCAGTTTAATTTCACGCCCACTTAAAAAATAAATAAATAAATAAATTACACCCACTTCCGGTTGGTGAAGGGCGTGTCCCTAGTTCCTGCCCAACGTACGCGTACCCGCTGTAGTGCGGGCGCGCACTGTGTCTTTAAAGAAGCGAGGCGGCGGGCGTTCGTGGGCGTGCCTGGTTAGCTTTTCATTGTACGGAGGAGCGCGTGGTAGTCATCCGCACCGAACGCTGGTAAGTTGGTACACCGAACAACGAAAAGCTGACGCACGTGTGTTTTTCATGGCGGTTATTATTATTATTATTATTATTATTTTAATTATAACGGTGTCAGGGAAATTGAACCATTCAAGTATCGACGTCGGCGCTGTACTCCACACAATGCGAGAATGAAAGCTTGCTGTAATCCGCTTGCCTGGCATGTTAATTGTTTGTGCCATGTTAGCCTTTGTTTCTCTCGCATTTAAAAATGTATAGTTATACACTAAAGTTTGCTTTCTTGGTGGCACATGAGTCATGAGCTCACAAATGTGATTTTTAAACAGTTTGAGCACAAAGCGGTTTGAGTTTATCCACTGCGTCACCCCCACAACAGCTGTTTGTAACTAAAAGGGAAATTGTTCGCTTTAGTTTCGTTGTTAGTTACTTTCGTGATTATTAAATTTGATTATTAACCGTTTTCTGTTTTTCTGACGTAAATGTGGTTTTGGGGAATCCGTTTCCGTCTCGTGACACGACACGTTCGCACATCTGGTAAACGAAGCAGAAATTTTGGAAAAGAATCAAAATGGTTGCCACGCGTTCTGTAGATGGCGCTGTTTAGTCTGACGCCAGGTGCCATCCATTATCATTATTAAAACGAGGAATTACAGTAACTGCCTTTTGTCTCCTCACTCAGCCTTTGTTGGCATGTTTCTACTTTTGTCTAATAACACTTGGTAATGTTACAGCACAACTTGTGTGTTTTGGGGGACATTTTGTGTCCGCCCCCCTGCTACCATGATGTAAAGTATTGTAACGAATAGCAACAGTTAACCAATCTACGAGAAAGGAGCAGGGGGGGAAAAAA
Source organism: Festucalex cinctus (assembly GCF_051991245.1). Classification (NCBI taxonomy): domain Eukaryota; kingdom Metazoa; phylum Chordata; class Actinopteri; order Syngnathiformes; family Syngnathidae; genus Festucalex; species Festucalex cinctus. The sequence continues at coordinate 54,983,624 of NC_135411.1, forward strand.
AGCCCTGAGTGAATAGTCAGTCGCATTGCCTCAATGCCAGAGTTCTGGATGTATGCGTTTTTTACAACAATGATTCCCCAAAAAACAAACATGTGGTAGGTCTCCAAAAGTAGAACTGTCAAAACAGATAGTTAAATAAAATCACTTAATTCCATTTGTTTTACATATATTCTCTGGCATGGTCTTGAACTTAGTGTTTTTATAATTCCCATAAAACAACAAAAAACTGGAGCTCCTTTTGAATACAACTGATTTACATAGGCATTGTCAGGAGCAAAACAAGAATTGTTTCCAGACCCACTGTAGCAGTTTTATTTCCTTTTCCATCAGCCATCTGAGCTTTAATCAGACACACGAGTTGACATGCAACTCTTGTGATTTAGGAGACTCAAGATAAATGTATGTACTTGATATATCTAAGTACATTATCATTAAATGCCCCAGTGCTCTCATATGGTTAAGTGTTTTTGTTTATTTATTTATTTAAAAAAAAAAAAAAATTTTTTAGCATTTTGTATCAATTGGTTGTCTTGTTTTTGGTTTACCATTTTATTTAAATTTGTTAAAACGTTTCCAATTAACTTACATTTTATACATAAATTTTTTTTATATGCATTTTTTTTTTAAAGGTGCACGAAAGCTTCAAAATATTAAAGAGCAATCTACTTATCCCCTAACATTGCTAATCGAAAGTGATTCTAAGAATACCATCCCACTTTGATATATAGCACGTTTAAGTTGAAACCAAAGTGCTGTACAAGTTAAAGGACAGTTTAAATTATTTCTACACAAAGGAAGAACATGTCACATGAGCAGTTACTCGCACTATGTTTCCAAAGCTAAGAATTAAAAATCTCTTTAGGCATGATTTAAACACCTGCTGCCTTCTTAAAAGCCGGTCTCTGCGAAACTTCAATTTGGATTTCGGGATGGCCAGGAGAAGCTGATTGGTGGACCTGAGGGAACTTCAAAGAAGATAGTTGCAAGTTCAACATGTTGAAGAGAGGCCCTGCGATTGGCTGGCAACCAGTCCAGGGTGCCCCCCTCCTACTGCCCAAAGCCAGCTGAGATATAGGCTCCAGCTCCCTCCACGACCCTTGTGAGGAATGAGCGATCAAGAAAATGGATGGATGTTGAAGAGAGAGCAGGGTGACAAGCTATTTAGGCACTTAAAAAAATTAAAACAAATAAGTCAAACCTAAAAAAGCACAGGGAGCCAATGGAGGGAGGCCAGTACAGTGGTGTTGTGCTCCAGTTTGAAAATGAGCAGGAGCATTCTGGACTATCTGGATAAGTGGGAAATGAGCATGATGTGTAACAAGTTAGTGAATCTTATAAGAGTTTCCAGATGTACCTAATCTTGTGACTGGTGTGGAAGGTTTCTCATATTGCCGGTTAAAAGGATAAAACTACAAGAAAAGGGCTGACTATGAATCTGACATGTTTTCCTCTGTGTTCTGCATTTAAGGTACATTTAATGTGAAGTGGTGACCCCTCTCGATCAAAAAATGGAGCATGAAAACAACGGAGAGGTTTCTGACATGTTGGCGAGTCCACAACAGGAGGTGGCACCACTGGTGACGCACCTGCAGGTGTCCGCAGAGCTTGAGAAGCCAGCAGCAGGGGAGGGGGAAGAGAAGAAGCAGCCGGTGGTGAACGGCGGTGGCAATGCGGCCAGAAACGACACCGCACCTGTCCAAGATGACTTGTCTCGTGAAAATCCTGAAGTTGAGCCACCCGTGCCTGTTGCTGTGCCAGAAGAGCCGAAGCCAGTGCCTGAGCCTGTTCCAGAAGCTGAGCCAACTGTGCAGCCAACTCCGGAAGAGGCCGTGCCACAACAGCCAGAAGGACCGCAACCTCCCAGCCCAGCGAAGGTTCTGGAGGAAGTAAAGGCTGTAGTTGAGGCACAAGAAGTTGTCAAGGAGGCGCTGACTCAAAACGGTGGCAAGAAAATGGAAGCGTCTGAGGAGAAACCAGCTGAAGCATCTGTGCATGAGAAGGTGAAAGTGTCTGATGCTGAAGCAGCGCCCCCTGCAAAGTCCGAGAAGGAAGGCAAGCCAGAAGTAAGTGCCACGTCGGCAGATCAAACAGCACCCGAGTCGAGTGATGCCGTTCCCGACAAGGAGGCGACTGTTCCCTCTGCCGACTCCCTGTCCTTCCCCATCCTGACACACGAGAAGACCAAAGATGCACTGCGCAGCTCTCGCATCCTGGTGGTCATCAGAGGCCTTCCGGGAAGCGGCAAGACCTTCTTGTCCCGCGCCCTGGCTGACGCCTACAAGGACCACTGCTCCGTCTTCTGCGCCAACGACTATGCGGATAGCACAGACCCTGGCGCAGATGCGCACAAGGCCCTGGATGAGGCAGTGGCAGCCTGCTGCGCTGATGCCCCTTCAGTGCTGGTGGTGGTGGATGACACCAACCACTCCCAGGAGCGGCTGGCTCGCCTGGGCGAGTTGGCCCGTGAACACCGGCTGGTCGCGCTCTTCCTGGAGCCACGCACGGAATGGAGCGCCGACGTGCCGAGGCTCGCTAAGCTGACCGGGCGCAAGCCGGCCGCCATCACTGCCATGAAGCGCCACCTGGATGAGTTGCGCCTGCCGCTCTTTTTCGGCTGGTTCCTGCTGGCCCCCTTGCAGGATCAGCTCAGGTCCATGGGCAGCGACTTCCTGACGGCACTGGATGGCTTCAAGAAGAACGCTGTTGGCTGTGAGTGAAACTGCTTGCGCTTGTCGTGAATTTTTGCTGGAACTGGGTGGTGGCTGCTATCAATGTTCCTGCGAGTGCCTGACAAATGATTGACATCGTTAATTATGCCTTGTTTTTCGCTTGGATGCAGTGGTTTCTTGTTTATCAAATTAAAGGCACAAGATTGGGCCAGAGATTCACTTTTGACTGATTCAAGTAGTCATTTTACTTAAGCAAAACATTGCAGAAATGTGCACAAATAAAAGTGCATTTTAACTGGCAGTTAGTGCCTTATAAATATCCTGATAGTAGTTGTCTTAAAATTACATGAAATTAATTGTTTATAATGTTGATTTTATGTAGAAAATAATGCAAATATAGAGTGGACATTTGCCATACTACAGAAATATCTGGTAGTACAAACCAGTTTTCAAATTACGCAATAACGTGCAAAATGAAAATGAATACAACAAAGTATGGTGATGCTTGTCTGGCACAAGGCAATCCATTCACCGCAAATCCTCTTTGTAGCTGACTACAAAATCTCTTGGCTTGACTATCTCAATTTTGCGTGTGGGGTGTTTTTTGTTTTGTTTTCCCCCTCTCTTTTGGTTGTGTCATCTGTGGGGGTTGAGACACTTAAACAAGTTTGTTCTGACTAATTTTTTATAAAGTATAGATCTCTTCAAATGCAGGGAGAAAAAGCAAAGCAGAACAAAAAACACACTTGCGTAGATTGAGTTATCTTCTTTACTTGGGTACCCACCAGTACCACTGCCTCAAACTCATTTTTCCTCATCTTTGCAGCGTCCATGAAGGAAGGACAGGAGGTGCCTCTGGAGCAGTACTTCAAAGGCAAAGGAAGCCTCCATTGCACCACCAAATTCTGTGACTATGGGAAGGCAGCAGGGTCCAAAGAATATGCAGAGAAACCAGTAAGGCGCCCTTGTCCTGATGTCTTAAAATTGTTAGATTTCATACAAATATTCACTGTGAATTACGATTTTACTATAGCGATATTGTAGGCAAGTGAAGACTAGCACATACTAACTTGTACCTATCCATTTAAAGCATTTAACTCCCATGCTGTAATAGTCAATTTGCGTCCTTGATGGCCAAATGTCACCAAATGAGCTTGAACCGTTTGCCTGTTTTTCTTCCACCAACAATGAATTTGGCCCCACTGCTGCTTGCTCCATGTTGAGGCAGCCATTTGCTTTTAGAAAATTCTGTTTTGAGTCTAAACAAATGGTCTGTGAAAGAAACAATGCCATTACTGAGCCGGTTGTTGGCAAGTATTGGTATAATGATATGGAAAAAAAACAAAAACAAAAAAACTTGGCACCAAACTTAGTTTTAAGGTTGCAGTTGGATTCACATTGGTACAGTTAAAAAAAAAAAAAAAAAAAAAAAAAAAAAGCTGTGTTTTTACTCTCTATCTCTCTATATCTTATCTATATGCAATTTAAACAGACTACTAGGATAACATTTTCACAGTAATTAACTTTCTAAAATGTGTACAATAACGTTAAAAATATTTTTGTAAGATGATGTTTGAAAGTACTTGAGCCTTTTTCAGCAGTAAAAGTAATATTTTGTCCCAAATTAATTTGGTAACTTAATTATTTTACACGTACAGTTCATACAATTTAAAAACTAATTTTGCAACTTGCTGTTGAATCACCTGTCCTGAGGAAATAGGTAACGACCAATCACAGCTCACCTGTGTTCTGGTTTTGGTCAGCAAACTGGTCCTCCAGGTGTTAGTTTGTCCTCCAACACCCCTCGTTCTAAAGATGAGGATCATTATCAGGCTTCTGTTGAGCTGATGATATGAATCAGGTGTGTGTGGAGGACAGAAACATCTAAAACCTGCAGGACTCCAGCCCTTGAGGACCAAGATTGATGAAGCCATTACACTTCCTTTCAAGCTATGTGGAAGCCTGATACAGTCAAGAGAAAAATCTGAACGTGAAATATTACATTTACTGTTGAACCGCTACTTTATGTATCAGATCTTGGCACTGATGCATTTGGTTCTCCCCCACTCCGCAGGCGGTCTCAGAGTTGTACGGCACCGTGTTCGATCTGACCGTGAGCGCTCTCTTTGTCACGCCTCGCACCTTCGGCGCCCGTGTCAGCCTCACCGACGAGCAGCTTGTGCTGTGGCCGGCTGACGCCGAAAAGGAAGCGGAGTCCTCCATCCCCGGCGCCGCCTCCTTGCCAATGGGTAGTCGTGCCCACATCACCCTGGGCTGCGCGGAGGGCGTGGAGGCGGTTCAAACCGGTCTGGACCTGCTGGAGATCCTGGTGTTGCAGCAGACGGAAACCGTCACCGATTTGGAGCTCGGCTCACTGCGCTTCTACGGCGAAGGGCGGTGGATGCTGGAGCTCAAAGAGCCGACGTGCGCGGCGGCGTGCTTCTCCAGCTTCTACAAGCGCAGGAGCCCATCCCACGAGCAGGGCAAAAAGGAGCCCAAGAAGAAGAAGAATTGCGCCATCTTGTGAAAACATGAGAAGGTGTGGGATGGGTTGCCTGGTCAATTCCAAAATAGAGTTTAAGGGCTTCAAATGTAGCTAGCCAGAATCTGTGTGCCTTTTTTTTTTTTTTCCCCTCCCCCCCTTCTCTCCCTTTCCCCACCCTTTTTGCACTACCCTAAATGCCTTCAGTCACATTCATATAGCTCACCATGCTGTTAATGTAGTTCACTCAAGCTGCACACACATCAGTAGTAGACTTTGGGACCTCTTTAGACTTGCATCCTCACACCCGTACCGAGAGAGTGGGGATCATGCTTGGCGCACATACCCATCCCGGACTTGCATTGTGGTACACATTTGAAATTGCTTTAGATCTACCTTGTCTTAGCCAAACAGACTAGCTAGTCATTGAGATGGTGATTGTAACATTAGTAAATAGGCCAAAGCTGTGCATTTAAGTGTGTTAGTGATTTATGCAATGATGATGTCGCCTTGAGCATTTGCACTATGCGTTGTTTTGAAAGGGAGACTTAAGAATTTGGCATTTTCCCCCTCCCCCAGCTGCTTGCACTTAAAAGAATGCTGTGAATCCCAATCTTTGCCACTTTTTTTTTTTTTTTTTTTTTTTTTTACACTTTGAACAATGCATTTGCATTTCAACATAACCTTTGAATTATTTTGGTTTGAAAGGCCAACTTTGTGTAGCTCTCATGAAGCACTATTTTTGCACTTGTTTTGTACACTTAATAAAAACCAAGGTCATGTGTTGCTCCAGCAATGCTGTGCTCGTGTCTGTTTTTGTACTGAACTACTGACTGAAGTATTCTCTTCTCAATGTGCAAGTTCACTACCAGCAGGTGTCACTTTTGAGTGTCGTTACAAATTGTTAAAGCACTTAGATACAAATATATACTTTAAAAGCTTTCGAGTGTTGCAGTAACTATACCCACCCACCCACCCATTTTCTTTACCGCTTACTCTTCACAAGGGTCGTGGGGGTGCTGGAGCCTATCCCAGCTGGCTTAGGGTAGTATATAGGCGGGGTATTTTTTTTTTATTAGCGCGAGTATTTAATTGTTCATGTGACCACACGTCGCTGGCATGAACGATTAAATTAGATTATTTTATGATACGCTAATGTACAGCGTTGACGCGTTTGGGTTCGATCAGTACAACTCTCCACCCAGGCCACGAGAAAGTACGGAATTGGTCATCCCAGCAGCCCAATCCTAACAGATATGGGTCAAAAATGTGTACTGGCCCATATGAACAAACCTGTTGCTTGGGTACGGCGTGTAGATAAGACTATCTACCAATCATTGTCTACTGTTCCTTTTCATGTTGAGTGGCGTGTGTGAGCCATGGCAAGAAACTTGTGAAACATTCAATAAACCTTGAATTTCTAACTGTTCTTCATCACGAAGCTCCATCAAAAGCAGTTATAAGAAGAAATCCATTTACTCTTTACGAGATCTCCTTTATAATGTTCTACATGTATTCAATTTGTTGTAATTGTTAAATGTCGCATTTGTTGTGTTCAAAATTCCGTTTCACAAATGGTAGTTTGTTTTTTTCCCCAACAGTCCATGAATGCATCAATACAGCACGGTACAAGGCGAGCCAATCAGAGACCAGGGACTATCAGCCGGCTCCCTCGGCAGATCCGAGGCGGAAGACAAAACTCAGCGCAAGCTTCTTCTCTCTCCCCGGTGCCACTTGCTTGGTTCCGAGTCGAGGCGAAAGCGAAGCCACGGAGAAACTGCCGCACTCTCCTCGTTGAAACCTCGCTAGAACCCCATCGTAGGACTACATTTTAACGCAAGGTTTGTACCTTTTTAGTACTCAACGCGCGTAATTTTATTTTGCTTTGATCAAATGAAATGATAGAAAGCGATCGAAAACTATTGACATCAGAAGCCGTAGTCAAATATGAAATTAGAAAATTTGAGACATAACTTTTCTTCACCTGTGTTTTAAATTTGACCAGTTGCTTAAACCAATTTTAGAATGAAATAACTAATGAATGGAATTAGGAGCAATCTTGCCAACTCCCAAGTTTGTATTAAATGTGATATTATTATTATTATTATTATTTTTATTTATTTATTTATTTATTTATTTATTTATTTATTAAATGGTAAATTCCTGTTTCATTAGTCTACTCGTATTTCTCTATCTAGTCATCCATCATGCTGTTTTTAAACAACGTTCATGATCACACATTTGTCATCACCAGCCAAAATGTGCAGCTTTCTAATCAAAAGTGAATTATGTATTGAACCACTGGGATGGCTCCTCTTCTGGGACGAACAGTTTCCATCCATCCCAATGTTATTGGCGTAATCGTGACTCCAGCCTAGCGACAATCAATAGTGCACAGTAGTTCTCATAATCCCCATTAAGAAATAGTGGGCCTTTCAGTGAAATAAGAGTAGATTAGAGCAGATACTCCATCTCTGTGATCAAAGGTGCTTATTATAAGCGTTGACTTAGAAAGAAATGATAAGTGGTTGTAAAATTAGGTTGGTAAAATTTTCAAGGGAGAGGCTAAAAAAAATGTAGACTTAACTAAGCAAGGTAAGTGTAAAGGTCACCCTTAGTTATAAAATACAGTATACAGCCTCAATTACTCACAATTGAGTCCTTGTGCTTGTACGATATATTGATACTGTACACTGGAATCTTACAATGTGAATGTCGTGACTGCTTTATGATTTAAACAATGCTGGTCAAAACTCGCACATAAACTTGGCATGGTCATCATAATGGGTGAGTTAAGCTCGGTGAGTGTCGACAGGATTAACTGCGCTTAGCTTTTTATTTTGGTCTTTTTGGTGAGGCACTGTATCATCAAAGGGAAATGTAACACTCTTTTAACAGTGACTGATTTTTTTTTAAAAACACATTTGACAGTTAAGAATGGCAATATATTTAAAAAATAACAATAAATGGTCCAAAAAATAACAATTTAGAAAGAGGCAGAGTTCCCACCTTTTAATAGAGGTGAGGCATTTTTATTATTATTTTTTTTACTTTTTTTTTTTTTTTACACTAATAATAAAATATCTTACCAACTAATATTTGAAATTGCAATATATGTTTATTTATTTTAATATCCATTATATTCCATGGAGAAAATTGAAAACAAACAAAATGGAGGTTAATCAGTGTACCTTAGAGCTTCCAATACACTTACTACTCCGCTCGTGTCCTACTCCTGTTAGAGGACAATAACCTGAGTGGTAAATAATTGCCTCTTATGTTATTAGTGCGGATAATCTGTAGCTGATTCCATTTACTCTGCTTTCCTCACCAAACCTGCTTTTGTATTCATCCATCTCATCGCTCGCTGTCCCATGTAGCCGCCATGTCCGCCAAAGCCATCTCGGAGCAGACGGGCAAGGAGTTCCTGTACAAGCACATCAGCACCTCGGCAACGGTCCAGAACCGCTTCCGCTATGCTAATGTCACCCCTGAGACCAACCTGGACCGCCTGGCGCTGGAGCACCCCTGGCTGCTCACGGAGGTTTGGATGATGATTGGTTGACTTCATAAGTGCGAGAATTTTTTTTCCCCCCAGTATTTATTTTATTTTTTTCCTGGGATTTTTGCGGCGTAGGTTCATAGCATTCCTAGCAGGAGTTCCAATGGCTTTAATGGAACATCAATTGAATTAGACTTCAGGTATGATCTTGTTGCAGAGGGCAGATATGGAAAGGGATAGCGAGAGATGTGCTGTGCTAGCATTGATTAGGAAATTACATTAACTTTCACCATCTGCCGTGTCTTACCTTCCTCCTTCTCCTCCTCTTCTACCTCACTGGCGAGGGCCCAGATAGTAATGGCCGCACTGTCATAAGTCATTCATTGGCTAGCGGGAGGAAAAGTGGCTCCTTCTCCTTTTTATTGGCAGAATCTAGCATGAGGAACATGCTTGTTTCGCGTTAGCATATTGTAGGTGGGTAGGATTTAGTGATTTTATTGGAAAGTATTTTGTCACTCATCGTGAATTTGGTCTCTTTGAAAATACAGTGTAATGGATTTATGTTGTGTGTACGTATCTTGAATAGAGCTGAACGACTTTGAAAGAAAAAAAAATAATAACCTCCATATTGTGATTTAATGTGCGATTATTTTTTTCCAAGGTACTCTTCCCCACTATTTTTGAACAAGCACATAATACAAAATACATTAATCTGTATCACAATAAACAATATCAGATTTATTATTCGTAAATGTTTTAGTTTTTTAGGTTAGGTTATACTACAATAAAGGCAAATGACAACAGTCAACTAGTGCATCTTTTTTTTTTTTTTTTTTTTTTTTTTTTTAATTGAATGTTGATTTACAAAAACTACAGAGTCATTTTTCTCTGCTGTCTTTATTAATTTATGCATTTTGAAGTGTCAGCCATCCAGGAAATTACACATTTCCAGATTGCGTAATGTCCTACTTTATATTTGCAAAAAGCCATCAGACCATCTGGATATTTGCAGGGCGTTGTTCTTATTTGCACACTTGATGTTGATCTTGTCTTATTACTCACCCATGCATGGTATTCATTATTGTAAAGGGCAACACCCACCCAATGTACCCATGAAAATTGTTATTGTTAAAAAAAAATATATACAACTCATTTAAAAAAATGTAAATGAGGTCATCTCACCAGAATATAAGAATTACTCGGTATTACCTCACAAAATGACTCTCAGCACTTATTTACTCACCTGTTGAGTGCTTACTAAGGGGTGTTAAATTTTTTTTAGATATTACAGCGCACAATTCTCGTATCGATTCAATATGCAGCAGAATCGATGTTTAAACATCAATGTTTGATGGAAATACCCAACAAAACGTTTTACTGAAGGTTAGGGTTCAAACTTTAAGCATGGAAGAATGTTATATTCATGCAACATTCAGCCTTAATATTTTTATTTCAATGCTGTTCCAACATGAAACAAATTGCAACCTGTTTGTTCAATAGAGTGGCTCACAGTTATAAGACTGAAGTACCTTTTCATGCAAATCTTACAGTGTTCATGTACAAGTTTACTGATTATTATTTTCTAAATTTGAATGAAAGAAATCGCAATAATTGATTTATATATTTGTATTAGGGTTAATCAGTATCAAAACGAATCGTGATACAGATCGAATCGCCAGGTAGGCAATTCACTCTCCTAGTGCTTACTAGAATGATGCATTTATTGGAGACCACAGAGAGTCCTACAGTAGTTGGAAATAGATACTTTTAATTATTTGTTCCCATACACAAAAGTAATAATAGGCAGCGTGTATGAGGCATTCAGGAGATAATTAGGCATTCGTGTTGTTGCTTTTCAGTTCATCTCATTTGAAAGGAGGCATCCAGTAGCTTGTCATTTTTTTAAAGGCAGAAAATGAGATAGCTAGTTAAGGCAAGGCGTTCATTTGATCATGTGCATCACTCCTCTAATAAATCCACATCTCAACTTTGATTTGAGATGAAAAACAGCGTTCGCCATTCTGCAGAGGCTGGTAGTGAAGCCGGACCAGCTGATCAAGAGGCGGGGCAAACTGGGCCTGGTTGGCGTCAACCTGGACCTGAACGGCGTCAGAGAGTGGCTGAGAACCCGCCTCATGAAGGAGACGACGGTACGTCATCCACAGAGTGCACTTAAGCCAATGGATCCTGTCGCTATCATTCCGCTGCCCTCTCCTTCACCCTCCTTTCTCCAATTTGTGCATTTTCTATCTATCTGCTGCATTCATTGTGAACAAGAGGCATGCTGCTTCCCTGCCCTGTAGTCTATCAGCCCAGTCAGCATAGCCTACACCTCGCAGCATCCATCATTCTGATGCTGTCTCGCCTCATAAGCCAATGTGTGTGTATATTTCATCACTTATGACAAGACAAGTGTGTATCTGTAAAGCAAGATAAATAAATCCGCCATGTTGCAGCTGATAAAAAAAAAGAAAAAAGTAAACATTCCAGTCACAACAAAGATGACTGGATCAGTGTTGTTTCTCAACCCTGATCCTCAGGGCACACTATCCAGCCTGTTTTCCATGTCTCGTGATTCCAACGCAGGTGACGATCGTTATCAGACTTCTCCAGAGCTTGCTGATGAGCTGTCATTGGAAACACCTGCGTTGAGAATAGGGAGACATGGAGAACAGGCTGGATAGTGTGCCCCAAGGACCAGGGTTGAGAAACACTGGACGAGATTATCACAGTGGAAAATACTGACACAAAGTTGATGATTGGTTTAATCTGAACACAACCACATCACACTTATAAGACAGTATGCGCACTACATTATATCATATGTTATTTTTTTCCTCAAGGTTTTTTCCAAGTAAGTTGTACAGGGTGTACGCCATATTAATGGTGGAAACATTTACAATGATTTTTTTTTTCCGGTATTGTTTGTACTTTTATTTTTTGTTAAAGTGGCATTTGAGCAAGGGTGTGTAGACTTTTATTTTATTTTTATTTTTTTATTTTTTTATATCTACTAGTAGGGATGTAACGATAATGGCAATATTTGATATCGCAATATTAAAACTGTCACAATATATCGTCGTCGTTATGTCACGATATTAAAAGCAGCACTTTTTTTTTTTTTCTTTAAAGTCCGGTTGATTTCCATTAGTGCAGTTCTAGCACCCTCTGGTGGCTAGTGTTGTAGTGCAGTTTAATTTTCACAAGCATGTTTTGGCCCTTATATGTTTAAAATCCATTCTATTGGTCAGACGAAGCAGAACGTAATATGCTTGCTTTGTGAACTGAGTCAATATGTGGAGGAACTCAATTTGTGCTTGCATTAGCAAGTAAATGCCTCAATATTAAGCCTTATTAGAGATTGTGCGTTGCTTATATGCATTGCTGTGATGTAAAAAAAAAACACAATATTGTGTTTTTGTTTTAAGTATAACCTCCCGACAATATTGTGATAATTATTGTATTGTGACCTTCATATTGTGATATTGTATAGTGATGTTTGGATATCGTTACATCCCTATCTCCTAGGTGTCTCCTTTGTGTCTGATAAATATAACCAGTCACATAATTGGCCCCCGGCGGAAGTAAAAATGTTGACGTTTTATTGACACTGTCAGTTATTTAATATAGTTCAGTATCTATGGCATCTGGAGTTTGTTGTGTAGATTTGCATAACCAGCTAAATTCAGACAAGCGAAATTCCCACCTGTCTTCCCAACCTTCCTTTATTCTGTGCCCCTCAAAATGACAGCCCCCTCTCATTGTTCTATTTTCTCTCCGGCTGGCTGCTCTCCGCCAGCCCCTTGTCATAAGCGCTGCCTGTTGGCCTTTTAACGCAAACGCGGTGACAGCTCTGCCAAATGAGCCGCCTTCACTCGGCTTCCGCCTGGAGCGAGGAACGACGACATTCTCCCAGGAATCTGTACCGCTACTCTTCTGTGATGTCTTGTTTCCCTCACCTTTTTGTTCCTTCGTGAGCAGAAATATATGGTGTACAATTTGATGCCATTAATATTTTCCTAATAGCCTGTACAAAGTGTGTAAACTTAGCTTGCAGTAGACATGTTATGCATCCTGCATTGTGCTTGATTGTGTGTAAAACTGATTTCCGGATCATCCTCAGGTGGGAAAAGCCAAAGGGGTGCTCAAGAACTTCCTCATTGAACCCTTTGTCCCCCACAAGCAGGTAAATCAGTCATTGTACCAAAATACTTTGTTTCATTATTAGGAGTGTAACGATATGCCAAGAATATGATTTAGTGCCTATAATTTTATTAATATCAGGCCCAACTGATTAATCATCCGGCAGATTTAATTCGATATGAGCTCTTTTAAGGTTGGCCAATTTTTTTTTCTTTCATTTTTTTTTAAACACAACATAAAACACAGATGACATTCAAACATTACCATTTTTTTCTTAAATATATTTTTCTAATGTGATAAATTAGAAGAGTATTTTTCTTTGTTGTCTTCCATATCCATCTTAAAGTTCGAGATGGTGGTTTTGAAGATGAATTAACATTTTTGACATGACTGACATTTTTTGATGCATTGTTAAGGTAGCATTCATGGTAGTCGCACCTTTACTCATTCAGGTCAAGTGATTAGTCCCTGTACGAGTTACAGAGGCTTGTTGAACAAATCTATCTTTAAGCTAGGTTTACATTTTTTAAGTTAACTTAAAGGCGGGGTCTTCCGTTTTCACTCAGGAAAATGCACTTTATAAATACAGGATCTACAGCCATGAATTCCTTCTGAATCGACACCTCTGGGCTTCTGTTAATGTGTGGTGGTGACTTTTTCCTCTACCCACACCCCTCCAGCCTGTATTTTGCCATTTTGTGTTTGTTTTGTCAACAGCGGGATGTTTCTGTGGACAGACAGTTGTTTAACCCTCCAGCCAATCGCAGAGCAGGGGGTGGCGGGGGGCCTGTCACTCACTGTCGTCAGACGGGGCCGGGCGAATTTGTCGCCGCATGACGTCACTCCTGCGGCAACTTGACAGCACGCACGGTTTTGTTTTTGTTTTCCACTCACTCACTCACACAAGCTTGACTAGAAGGAATTCACGGCTGTACATCCTGTATTTATAAAGTGCATTTTCCTGAGTGACAACGGAAGACCCTGGCTTTAAATTAATAATAATAAATTATTATTATTATTATTTTGTGTTTGCTATCATTGTGAGATCTGGATTGGAGACAAACTCAGAAACAGGACTGTGTCTGAGAGTATTGCTATTTTCGGTTTCAGTACTTTATCATTACAGGGTTAATAATTTTGCTATAAAACTACAAAAACATTTCACTAAAGTTGATGTTTGTTTGAGTAGACATGTGGCTAGCTAGTGTGATGCAATTGCATTTCCGGTACTTTAATTATGCTCTATGTAGAATTTCATAACATGACACGAATAGATTTGCCTTTATACCTCTGTTCATTATTATTAATAATCAATATGCTTAACCATTTTTATTATTGATTTAATGACACTAAAGTCCCTGATCGAAGCCATTTATTTCCTCCAGGAGGAGGAGTTCTACGTGTGCATCTATGCCACCCGCGAGGGTGACCACGTATTGTTCCACCACGAGGGCGGCGTGGACGTGGGCGACGTGGACGCCAAGGCCAAGAAGCTGCTGGTTGGCGTGGACGACAAGATCAGCGAGAGCTTGGTGAGCAAGCAGCTGCTTGCTTACGTCCCCAACGACAAGAGGCTGTGAGTGATTGCATCATTAAATATGGCCGATCAACTGAAACCGGTACAGTAGCAGTACACTGCAAGGATTACTTGTGACATTTTGTCGCTTTGGGGAGAAAATGATGGCAATAAGTGCCTTGCGATCAATTCTAATTTCCTGATTCGATTTTGATTCGATTTTGATTTTTCCCGATTCGATTCACTTCAGTTCTAGCCGATATTGATTAATTACGGAACATCAATTCTTGTTAAATATCAATAGCAAAAACTCCACAAATTCCAAATGAAATTTTGTGCAGGCGCAGTAACTGCTGAAATGATTTAGTTTATTAATGAAAGTATTGCATGTTAAAATCACTTAAGTTTACACAAACATTGACATCAGTAGGGACGAGATGAAAATATTTTCATAAATCTTATTCAATACCTGTAAATATAAATGAAAAAGATTCTGGATTGTCTTAAAGTGCAATAAGTCAGGTCTTTCATAAATGTAAGAACATATTTAAATTCATGTGAACAATATATTTCAAGGAAACATAAAAAGGCCTTTGAAACTGTATTTTCTTATGAATTTATGGGGAAAAGAAATATTAAAATAGTCGATTCATGGTTTTATGAATTGATGTCAGGCTCAAAAAAGGAAAATCGAGTCGATATCAATTATTAGATTATCCATATCAATTATTAGATTTTAAAACCCAGCCCTACTAAAAAACAGATTTTCGATCTTGAGGTGATATAATACTACACGCTTTCCACAGAGTGAGGAAGAGGCGGAGTTTCATGACAATTCAAATCTTCAAGATAATTAATAGATCTGTTCTCAAGCTATTTTCAACTTTAAATTGGTAGCTGTGTAAAAAAACAAAAAAAAGATGGAGACCAATAGTAGTGTTGTGAAAAAATATTAAATTGACCATATTTGGACAAAAGTGTTTCCATCCAACAGCACTTATATTTACGGCTGATTTACAAGTTAAACATAAACAAACGATAAAGTGAAGAAATAGTGCAATGTAGATGCTGTAAATTGTGTAAAATATGGAGAGCAATTCTGAGTATAATTACCTATACTGACATTTGCTTTCCATTCCATTTAATTGCACGTCTCCCCAGGGCATAATGCAATCATTATGTCTGATTCCGCAACACTTATAGATATTCTATCCAATTTCAATTCTGTCACACTGCATACACTTGAGTCAAATTTAATTTCCAGTTGCATGTGTATTTTTGCTAATAATACAGCATTCAGTTGCATTATGGTTTAAATACTGACAATCACAAACTAGACGTACACATGTACAGGTGGACCAACTTCCAGTCTCATAATATTCTGCAGTTTTAGTAATACAGTACTCCAATATCGAAGGCTTCCCCATGCTCATAGAAGAAGTACTGTGACGTTGTGAGTGAGCTTGGAATGGTGGGGGCGGGGGCGGGGGGCGCAAGTGCTTTCCATTAGCCAAATGACAAACTCTCTCCTTTGCTTTTTATTCCCCATCTGACTCCTCCCCCAGCCTTCCTTCAAGGCCGCGGTGTATTCACAGCACGTCCATTTATTTTGATGGCTGTGATACAGCCAGTCACCCCACCACCACCACCACCTTCTTGTCCATCTGTCCAGCAGCACTCTGATTATGGCAGCGATTCACTGTCTTGGCTGACATTGACGGAACACGCACACGCACACGCTCAAAACCCCACCGCCACCTCTTTTCACTCACATAGTCTTTTTCCATTCCAAGCACACTTGGGAAGCTGAGTCACTCTGGCTCGCACCCCGTGCGTCAGACAAGGTTCTGACAATGGGCCGACCCGACATAGTTACTCTCCATGACAGGAGAAAAATACTGCACAAACATTACACACACACACACACACACACACGTTCAACTCTGCTCTTTTTTGACATCTGAAGAAAGCAAATGAGATTTCCGCCTCCTGCAGGAGGAAAACTAAACTGTACCAAATATGAACCAACCAATGTAAATGTGTGTATAAACAAATCATTTATATTTAGTGTTGTTTAATTTGGTATTGGTGCAAATTCCAATTAACTGAAGAAGTGACTTTTGGAAAGGAAAATGTGACTTGACTTCCTGATATATGGCATATATAAGAAAGTGATTCTAGATAGATTAAATTGAATATTGTTTGTCATGCTATATAGATTTATGTAAATTGTACTATTATGTTGTCAGGGTCCTGGCCCAATTCATTGTTGGGCTTTTCAACTTGTACGAAGAACTGTTCTTCACATACCTGGAAATCAACCCACTAGGTAGGTTTTATGTTGTTCATTTAACTCAGCGTTTTACTTCGTTACCCTTTGAAAGGACTTGCTTCTTAACGTTAAACCTCCAAAAAACTGGTGCAGATCGGTGTCATGATGTTTGAAAAACAAGCATAAATACATCATAAGTTATGAAAGAAGGCAACACTGCGACATTAGATTCAACCATCACAAGCTGAGTCTGCCACATTTCAAACCCAACGGAAGCATCATAGTAAATATTTGATACGCTTGCTGTTTGATGTTGGGAATTGGTTACAAGAACATGCTCTTCCTGCTTTGAAGTCCTGCACAAGCAATATGCGTCTTTGCGAACGCAATAGTAAGTCAGTCAGTGGGTGTGTCACCTTTTCTTTTCCCCTCACTCCCCACAGTGGTGACAAAAGATGGCGTCTACGTGCTGGATATGGCGGCGAAGATAGATGCGACGGCTGACTATATCTGTAAGGCCAAATGGGGGGATGTGGAGTTCCCACCGCCTTTTGGCAGGGAGGCCTACCCTGAGGTAATTTCCATTTGTACACATTTATTGAATTATATAACTTAGTATTTTTTTTTCTAAAAAAAAAATGTATACGGTATAAATACATGTTTTTATTGTAAAATGTGTACACACATTTCTATATAGATTTTTTTTTAAAGAGGATTTTGCTTTTTTTAGTGATAATATATACACAAACTTGGAGATATTTTTTTTTAATTGTAACGTTTATTTAAAAAAAAATAGTATTAATAATTATTTCTTCTCATAGAAATACATATACAGGACTGTCTGTGTCGATTGTTTTATTGCATGATTTAGTTTTTAATTATTTATATTTAAACTTACAGATTTTTCCCCTAGCCTTTTTATTTTCTAAAAATTATATTATCATTAAATTTATGCAATTTGATTTTTTAATTTTATCATACAAATTATGCGTTTTTCATACAAGATTTTAATTTTTGATTAGTATATATAAAGAGATTTATCGCTTTTGCAAAAAAATACATTATCCTTCTTAATTAATTTTCAATATAACTTAAAATACTCAAAATACATTGATGGATAAATTTTTGTATTTCAAGATAAGGAATAAAGAAAATAATATACTGTATAGAAAAGCTATAATTATAACATTTTATTTGAAGAAAATTCTAAATATGCCGCATAAATAAACCTGTAATTATGTAATGATTGTTTTCATTTTAAATAAATTCATTATACTAATACTGTATTGAGACTTTTCAAATATAATCTATTATTTTTATTTAAGCAAACTTGATGCGTAGATATAATGGACGGATAATTATACACCAAACTTTAGTAATGATAGTATCACCTTGTACATATGTGAAACTCTTTATACTTGCAGCTTGTGTCAATAGTCTGTTGTGGCTGGCGTGTTGGGCTCGCCTCAGACAGACTCACGCAGCAGCAGACGGATGCTTTAATTGGCTCGAGGGGGGCTAACGGGGACATCGGGCACTTTTTGATTGGAAGTGTTTTCCACCCAGCCGCCAGATGTGTGTGCGTGTGTGTGGTTGTGCGTCTGCCTGTCAAAATCACATACACAATCAGCCCATAACACAGCGTGCTTTCACAGGCCACTTCATTAGGCACACCTGCACAATCCAATAATCCTCAATTTTGACCACTTGTGTCGCAGGAGGCCTACATCGCTGACCTGGATGCCAAAAGTGGCGCCAGCCTCAAACTGACCCTGCTCAACCCACAGGGGAGGATCTGGACAATGGTGGCGGGCGGTGGAGCCTCTGTCGTGTACAGGTAGCCAATCAAATGCCTTCACTCAAGCTTATCAAGGGTTTGTTGTTTTTGCACTCAACAATAACCATTCTCATTTCACATGCGTACAATCTGAATACACGTAATTCATTCATTTTAAGGAAATGTGTCAGGTGGGAATCATTGTGGTTGTCTGCAGGTCTAATTATAGAATCTTAAAATGTATTGGTAAAACTTGTAAAATTGTTTACTTTATTGAAAATTAATAATTCATGCTCATTGTTTTATGCAATTATTTATTAATGTAATTAGAAATGATTCACCAATAATTAAAAACAAAATATGAGTATAAGTGGTTCAGGTAATGGATGGATGAATGGATTAAATTACCAGTACCTGTACGGGTAATGTATAACCAATTATTTCAACCAATAAAATGAATGGTAAATTAATTTTTATTTTACTAATTTTTTTGTTTTATTGTTTACAATCAATCAACAAATTATTTAATTAAATAAATGAAAAAAAAACACATTTTAGTAATGAAATAATTAGATTAGGATAATGGATGGATACATGGATTAATTTACCAATACCTGCACTGGTAATTTATAACCAATTATTTCAACCAATAAATTGAATTTCAAATAAATTGTTATTTTAATACAATTATTCATTTTATTCTTTACATTCAATCAACATATTATTTAATTAAATAAATGAATAAAAAACATTTTAGTAATGAAAGAATTAATGCTAAATGTATTTTTATTTCTAATTAATGTTAATGAATAAAATAATTGTTTAATTGTTTAATAAAGTATATATATTTTTTATTTACAATAAACAGAGACATGTTTACTGAGATAAATGAATTAAGAAATAGGTTAATGAAGATGTATTTATTCATTTTTCTTTAAGTATTAAAGTAATGTAACAAATATTACTAAACATTTGATTATGTAATTGCCAGTTGGGCCAGATTACAGAACAGAGTGGGTCATATGTGGCCAACAGGCCATACTTTGCTCACCACTAAGTCATTTCTAACATCTCTATCATTCCTAAATGGTTGTTTTATTATCTTGAAAAGATTGCTGTAGAAAAGAGATAAATTTAAATGAATCTTCTGAAGGTAATTAAAAGGAATAAGCTATTTCTGCTGCCATTTTGAAGCGTTTGCATGAATGAGTGGCGTCTCCTCTCCTCCATCTGTTTGGGGATGTAAGATGTCCCACGCAGACTCCTCAACCACAACTAATGAATCCCTCTGTGCATCTTTTATTTTTATTGGCTCTCTCTATTTTACGGTGCACCGTCACTGAAGATTTCTTGTTTCCTTTCAATGATATGCCACCGATCTCATAGCGACACCATCTGTGACCTGGGCGGCGTGGACGAACTAGCCAACTACGGCGAATACTCGGGGGCGCCGAGCGAGCAGCAGACATACGACTACGCCAAGACCATCCTCTCGCTCATGACCAGGGAGAAACACCCTGATGGTAAGGTCCAACACGTGGCCGTCTTATTTGTTTTTTCCTTCTTCTGAAAATAACAGCTTGATCATTTTAATGATTTCCAGGCAAAGTTTTGATCATCGGAGGGAGCATTGCCAACTTTACGAACGTGGCTGCGACGTTCAAGGTAATAACACAACTGACTCGTGCAGCTGAATAGCAACCTGCTAACATGTCTTTCCCTCCCTGTTAGGGAATTGTTCGAGCAATCCGAGACTACCAGGTGCCTCTAAAGGAGCACGAAGTGGCCATTTTTGTCAGGCGCGGTGGTCCAAACTACCAAGAGGGTCTCCGTGTGATGGGAGAAGTCGGTAAGTTGATTTAGTGCCAAAAAACAAAATAAATTGACAGTTGGTTAGGATAAAACATTATCACTATAATCAGACCGAGAGGGGAAATTTAAATGAATTATTTAATTTATGTCTATTAAAGATATAGTTTTTAAGAATATGTAGTTAAAAAATGTTTAAGTTCCACACTATAATTTCATTAAAAAAACAAACTAGAAATACAACAGTAACTACAGTTAAAATAAACTACAAAAATAATTAGGCCTGGGCTGAGTACTGATACCAAATATCCATATCACACCGTTACCAGGCCTTATTTCAAGGTATCAGTACTCGCGTCGGAAACAAATACCAGTATCAGCCCCCTTCTAATTTTTGGAATGGGGGGGTATCTATTAAAAATACTAGTGATAGTGGTACTTAGTAACGACATCAGTGACTACTCAAGAGTTGAGTACTCGTTCTGGTATTGGTCTGAAAAAAGTGGCATCAAATATCCATCATAATAATAATAATAATAATAATTATAATTGTTGTTGTTGTTGTTGTTATTATTATTACCAATAAAACAAAAACATTGTTTTTACTTACATTGCCTCAATTGCTGAAAATGAAGTATTTTTCCTTAATTGGGAAATTAAGACAAAAACAAAATAAGCTATTATTAATACAATTTAAAAATACATATGAATATCCATTACACACATATACATACAGGGTGACCCAAAAAGATGCGTACCCATATTTTATTGGATAAAAAATCCATTTTTTAACGAATGTCTTTTCTGTTGCAGGACGTGAAAGGTGAACCTATGGATGATCATTTGCAGCTATAGTTGCCCTGAAAATGTCTTGGACAAATCAGCAGAAGATATTCTCCCTGGAGACCTATTTTGCGACAAAATCATACCAGAGTGTACAGATTCAGTTTCGAAAGCGTTTCCATTGTCGCAACTTTCCATCAAAATCAACGATTGTTAGTTGGATTAAGAAGTTCAGAGTTCAGTTCTGAGAACCAAACGTTCTCAAGAAAGTTTTCATCATTTTCAAGCACATTACAGAAGCATTCACACATTGTTACTCGCTTTTCCTTGTCAGCATCAGTTAATTTTTGCTTGATTTGGATCTTGTATGGGTATAGGTGCAGATCAGCCGTAAGAACACGCCGCAGTGACTCCCTTGAATCTGTACACTCTGGTATGATTTTGTCGCAAAATAGGTCTCCAGGGAGAATATCTTCTGCTGATTTGTCCAAGACATTTTCAGGGCAACTATAGCTGCAAATGATCATCCATAGGTTCACCTTTCACGTCCTGCAACAGAAAAGACATTCGTTAAAAAATGGATTTTTTATCCAATAAAATATGGGTACGCATCTTTTTGGGTCACCCTGTATATACAGTACGTTATATGCATTGTTATATTCTGTATATTTTTTATTATATAAGTAAAACATTTTCATGAGAGCTTTTTAAAATTAAACATTTTTAGCATAGAATTTTTGTTTCCTAAAATGTATAATTTATAAAACACACATGAAAATTATTTGCAATTTAATAAGATTCAAATAGAAGAGCACCAAATATCCAATTGATTTTTTTAATTCTCAGTCAATCCCCTCCCTCTCTCCCAGGCAAGACCACCGGTATCCCCATCCACGTCTTTGGCACGGAGACCCACATGACCGCCATTGTGGGCATGGCACTGGGTCACCGGCCCATCCCCAACCAGCCTCCCGTCGCCGCCCACACTGCCAATTTCCTGCTCAACTCCAGCGGCAGCACGTCGGTATGACGCTCGGCGACAAACAGGCCACCATGTCGTGTCGTGCGCTTTGTCCTCCTTTTAGAGTCCCTGTGGCTCTTTTGTCTGTGCTTTTCACAGTGATGTCATCTGACTCAAATTGTTGTGGCCACTCTCACGAAGGCTCCCTGTTTGCCTGGAAGCTTCCATTAAGACTGTGTGTGCAAAAGTATTGGGACAACACAGCCGTTCTCAAAGTTTGGATATCAAATACCACCTCAAAAAATAAAATACTTTCTCTAATACCAACAATAACATATAGTACCGTAGTAGGCCCAAGTGTTTATCAAAAAAGAGGGCGGAGGTTTATTCCCAAATTGTATATTAGTGTAGTCAACTTGACATTTTGCAGGTGGGGTACACCCTGGACTGGGCGCCAGCCTATCGCCAAGGTTATTTTAGTTAACTAAAACTAATGAAAAAAACTCAAACTAAAATTCAAAAAACAATTTCGTTAGCGAAATAAAATAAAAACGAAAATACTTTTTTAAAAACAAAAACTAACTGAATTTACGTTTTATGTTTGCAAAACTACCTAAAACTAGTTTTGTCTTTGGTAATTAAGTTAATGCATGAGCCTTTGCGGGATGATTTTAAATGTGATTTTAAATAGATTTAGTTTGATATTAACTGGAATAAGGACGTTTGAAAGTGTCACACGGAAGGGACGTCATTTAGCAGCAGCCAATAGAAAAGCACCTTCAGATCACATCAATTCCATGGTGGTTTTTAAATATTTCGCACAAGTAATACACATTTAAAAAAAAAAAAATGATACTAAAACTAACTTTTATGCATTTATAAAATAACTAAAACTAATAAAAACTAACCACCCAAAAAATAATTTAAACTAATTAAATTTAGGGCGGCACAGTGGATGAATCACAGGAGGTGAAAAATGGAAGAAAATTTAGATCAAGGTGAAGGTATTTATTCACATTCAGCACTGGTTGTGTGCAATATTGCTTGTATTATCCAAACTAGATCGTCTCAAGCACAAAAGACCACTTGTTGTGCCAGCACCGACCTCGCATTTTTAAAATTCTTGTGGCTTGGACGCAAACAAAAGTGACATTAATGCCTAATTTCCCACTTTCAGACCCCGACATCCACTCGCACAGCCTCCTTCTCCGAGAACAGAGGGAAAGCTGAAGGCTCACCGGCAAAGCAAACCAAAAGTGCAGCAGCTCCTGCTGGTGAGAATATACAGTATTGTACACAAACAGCCACGTGTATGTAAGTTGGCACAATAGGGATTTGGTTAGAGGTGTTTTAGCTCCCTCTTCAGACACTTAAACCACGCTGCAGTCCTCACTCACACTACAACATGACAATCCATCCGTCCATTGCCTTAGTTTGGGTCACAGGTGAGCGGGAGACTATTCCAACTCATATTGTGGCAAGACTGGCTAATCAGCCATATACAAACATTTACACTCAGATTCGCTCAGATGCACAATTTAGAGTCTTCTATGGAGCAATCAATGATTCAAACCCAGAACTGTCAAATGTCCCCATTAAAGTCAATATTTACATCAAAATAATTTGCATAAACAAATCTAAAATACATTAAAAAAAAATAATAAAAAAAATAAGATGCTGTCTTTGCCGATGTTCGTCGGTCCTTTCTGCGATTGTTTTTTTTTTTTTTTTTTTTTTAAGCATGTTTAGCTTCATTTCCATGGTAATTGCTTTTCTTTTGGCTCGACCAACATTGACAGAAGACGTAGCTTTCTTCTTCTTTGGGGCCATGATGTGGAAACAAAGAGGGCGAAAAAGCCACAAGTGCACAAGCGCTAGCACTAGCTAAGAGCTAAATAGCGGAGGATGAGAAAACACTGCGGGCTATATGGCGGTTGAGGAGCCAAAATGGCGGACGGGGCCAAAATGGTGGACCGGGCGTAACCGGTGTAAAGTCGAAACGACTTAAGTCGAGTGCACCTTAACTCGAGGACTCCCTGTATTGTATAATTTAAAAAAAGATCAGTAGATAAGGGTGCCGCTAAATTACAACATAATAATAATAAAAATGTGACAACAATAATAAAAATATGATATAATAAGCATGTATATTAGTATGATTAATATATAGTTACATTGTACAGGGTGTTCCAAAATGGTTGACCCCATTCTAAATGCCCATATCTCGGAAAATACTTGATGGATCTTAATGAAACTAAATACACTTTATGTTGAAGGTCATAAGTTTTATTGGTTAAATTTACAAAGAAAAGAAAATTTGTGAAGAAGGAACGCTGCACTGTCTTCGGTGACTGAGTCCGAGCATACTCTTAACACGCAAAATGCCTTTTCTTTTGAAGTGAACGGCATTTCTTAACCCGAAAAGATAGAAATGTCAAACGTTACACACAAAAACTTGTTTCTACACAAGCTGTGAAAATTTTGAGGTCATTCCAACTAAAATTGTCAAAATTATTGGCCTACAATATGTGGTCAAAACATTTTGGAACACCCTGTATATGTATATTATAGTAGCAGTTTGAAATGAGTCTTAGAATAATATGAAATTATAATGTTTATTATTATTATTATTATTATTATTATTATTATTATTATTATTATTATATTAGTGTTGAAGAGAGAGTGCATAATAAAGTATATACGGATGTGCATGTAAACTAGCAAGCCATTTTCTTCCACCTCAGTGGTGATGATGATGATGATGATGATGATGATATCAGTGAAATAAGGTGTCTGCGTTGCAGTCAAGGCGACCACGCTGTTCAGCAAGCAGACCAAGTCCATCGTGTGGGGTATGCAGACGCGGGCCGTGCAGGGCATGCTGGACTTTGACTACGTCTGCTCCAGAGATGAGCCCTCCGTGGCGGCCATGGTCTACCCCTTCACGTAAGCACAAAAATACATTATAAACATTTTTGTTGGCCTTTTCTAGGGAGGCTGGAACACATTAACAGCATTTCCGTTCATTTCATTGAGGAAAGATGATTTGAGATAAGAGTTTTCAGTTCCAAGCGTGTTCATGAAACAAACAGAACCGTTTTTAGTGAACCTGGCTGCTTTGCTTTCAGTGGAGACCACAAGCAGAAGTTCTACTGGGGCCATAAAGAGATCCTCCTCCCAGTGTACAAGAACATGGGCGACGCCATGAAGAAGCACCCGGATGTGGACGTCCTCATCAGCTTCGCATCCTTGCGGTCGGCCTTCGACAGCACTATGGAGACCATGCAGTACCCGCAGGTACGCATTTATTCCCCCTCAACCTTTACAAAAATGAATGAATGGGACTCACACCGTTTTGCAATCAAATTATACAGATTCACACGATCGCCATCATTGCGGAGGGAATCCCTGAAGCCCACACCAGGAAAATCATTAAGACAGCTGATGAGAAGGGCATCACCATCATTGGACCAGCAACTGTGAGTCTCAATGTCGACTTTTTTTTTTTTTTTTTTTTAAGGATGTAACTTTATTATCACTTTTCTACAACCCAAGAGGTTGACTTGAGGGATACTTGAATCATTGAAACATTTTTATCAGTGAAAAGTTAATATTTTGTCCAGAATGAATTTGATAACTGTTATTTTTCATGTACAATTAATACCTTTAAAAAGTCATTTTTCTACTTGCTGTCGACTGACGATGACATCTCGTGTGCCGAGGAAGTAGGGAACGGCCAATCATGGCTCACCTGTTTTCTGGGTTTGGTCAGTAAACTGAGCCATGATTGGTCGTTACCTACTTCAGGTGATGTCATCATCAGTCAACAGCAAGTAGAAAAATTACTTTTCATAATTAGGAATTGTACATGAAAAATAATGACGTTACCACATTAATTATAGGCAAAATATTGCAAAATAGTGCTAGACTGGTCGCTTTTTTTTTTTTAAGTACAAAAATATAAATTGAACGTTAAAAATTTTATAGTTTGTTTTTGAAAACTGAAATTTACTGTGCAAGTTTATTGTACAAAAACATCAATTAAAACTGATTAAAGGTAAATGTCATTCAAAAAGTAAAGTAAATACAATATTTAAAAAAAATATATGATAATTTTAAGAATATTCTGATGTTGTTACCTAAAAAAGAGAATTGCCTACAAACTACAATAATTTTAAAACTACTGGTATATTAAATTTATACATCCATGCGTATTTGGCCCGATTATTCTTATGAGATATTCATATTAAAATAAAAAGAGAGACTGGTTGAATAATATTTCAATAAATAATGAATATAGTAAATAATGTACTAGAAATCTGCATAAAAATATAATAGTTTAAAAATGTATAATTTAGGTGTCAAAATGTACAATAAAATAGCAAAGAAAAGGTAAAAAAAAAAACATATTGCACTATAAAATGTATATTGGCCAGATTATTCTTATTAGATATTTATATTAAAATAAAAAAAAAGTGACTGGTTAAATAATGTTTCAATAAGTGTAGTGAATAATGTGCTAGAAAAATATATAAAAAGATAATATAATTTAAAAATGTATCATTTAGGTGTGAAAATGTGCAATAAAATAGCAAAGAAAAATATAAAATATGGTAGGAAACAGCATACAGTACACTATTAAAATGTAAATTCAGAAAGAAACTAAATAATAATAATAAAGGATATGACAAGATGTATGCTGTGCGCTGAAAATTGATGTTGCAGTTGTCCTTCCACAGGTGGGCGGTATCAAGCCGGGCTGCTTCAAGATCGGCAACACGGGGGGCATGCTGGACAACATCCTGGCCTCCAAGCTGTACCGGCCGGGCAGTGTGGCGTACGTGTCGCGCTCAGGCGGCATGTCCAACGAACTCAACAACATCATTTCGCGCACCACTGACGGCGTGTTTGAAGGCGTGGCCATTGGCGGGGACAGGTAGGTAATAAGCTGCAGCTATCAAATATTTTCATAATCGAGTATCCTGTTGAAAATTGTATTGAATAATTGAGTATTCATTTAAAATGTAATTTTGCACAAAAAAAGTCCACAAACCCACATAAATGTACGCAATGTGGACTGCGCCACAGGTACCCAGGCTCCGTGTTCACCGACCATGTACTGCGCTACCAGGACAGCCCAGGAGTGAAGATGATGGTCGTGCTGGGCGAGGTGAGGCGTCCAGTGACTGGACTCTCACCAAATGTCATCCAAGGGGCGTCCTAATTGGCTGCTGTGCTGTAGATTGGCGGCACGGAGGAGTACAAGATCTGCCAGGCCATCAAGGAAGGCCGGATCACAAAGCCCGTGGTGTGCTGGTGCATCGGAACTTGCGCTACCATGTTTGCATCTGAGGTAAAAGCTACACGAGCATCAGAAAAGCATCAGAAAAGATTATAATTTATTTTATTTTTATTTTTTTAATGTCTCAGGTTCAGTTTGGCCACGCGGGGGCATGCGCTAACCAGGCATCAGAGACGGCGGTGGCCAAGAACAAAGCTCTGCAGGAGGCCGGTGCTTTTGTGCCAAAAAGCTTTGATGAGCTGGGAGAGATCATTAAGTCAGTACAAGTTACTTTTCATTAGTGTTTTATTACCTTCACCGTGGAGGTCAATTTTTGGTCTTATGTGTTGGCTATCTGACCTACTGTTTCGTTTTTGGTTTTCGTTCATTGGCACATAGACAAAAATACAATGTCAAAAACAGTTGTAAGTGGGCAGGAGAGATCAGGAAACCCATATCGGGTTTATAAAAAGATCTCACCTCATACATAATCTTTATATTCAGTATACATATTCAATATAGAAACAAATATAAAACAGTATATATAAAATACACTGAACACACTAAGAGCATTTTAAATTAAAAAAGGACTTTATAACAATTCCAATAAAAAATAAAAAAAATACAATCTATCTATTACCACAACTCTGTTATTAGGCCAATGTACATTATGGCTTAGTGACTTTAGCTTAGTAAACATATTTTGTGTTTGATTTTAAAGTTATTTAATGACGTTGACTGAGCGAATATTTGGATATATTTATTCCATATCTGTGTAAATAAGCATACAGTCTATTCATTTATGTTAAAAAAGCGACAGAATTACTATAAGTAGCAATCTTGCAGAATCTCTTTTGCAGGATAAATTGTTTTTGAAGGTGAGATATGTACTTCCCCATATAATATTGCAATATATAAGATAAGGACATACAGTATAATAGAGAATTTTAAGACAGTACTGATTAATTATGATTCGCAATTTACAAACAACACCAATAGACTTGGATATTTAATTACTAATTAGGCGAATATGGCTTTTCCAGCTTACACACTCGTCAATCATGACTCCAAGAAAGTCTATTGAAGAAACTTGCGAAATTGGGCTATTTCCTATAGAGAGACCAAAGTTAAGTTCTGTTTTTTTTGTTTTGTTTTTGTTTTTTAATTAAAATTTAATAAAATTAGATTTATTCAAATTGAGGGATAATTTGTTCAACATAAAATATTTGGAGGTGTTATGTTATGTAGGTCAACATTTGCTTTGGTCATAAGTACTTTGGGATCCATATATGAGAAGAATAAATTAGTATCATCTGCAAATAGTATAGGAAACAAAGAAAATGACGCCACTGCCAAATCATAAATATAAAGAAATCATAGTGGTCCAAGGATAGAACCTTGCGGTACTCCACATCTAAGGGTGGCACGGTCTAATAGACATTCATTTATGCACACAAACTGTTGTCTATCATAAATGTAATTGGGAAACCATGTACTATGTGTAATTCCAAGAAAAGCCATAATACACCACTTTCTGAAGTAAAATATTATAACTGACAGTATCAAAGGCTTTAGATAAGTGCAGAAAAAATCTCAAGGCAAATGCATTTTTGTCAAATGCAGTATAAATTCTGTCAGCCAAGTGAAGTATAGCCATTTCAGTTGAATATTTCTTGCTAAAACCATACTGATGTTCATAGAAAATGTTGCATTCCTGCATGTGCGCCATCATTCTATTACAAAAACCAGTCTCTCCAGAATCATTGACAAACATGGTAACACAGAAATGGGGCAGTAATTATTAAATAAACTAGGATCACCAGATTCATAAATTGGAACTAATTTTGCAATTCTTAGTTCTCTTGGTATTATCCCAGTTTCAAGTGATTTAGTAAAATTTAAGTTAAGGGCTTAATAATAGAAGAAATAATCTTAATGGCCCCGACTAGACTTCATCATGGCCAGCGGCTGAATCTTTCTAACTTAATGCTTGGGGAGGCGCTCCAGAAACTCAACTGTTTGTATACGAGCATTTCAAAGTCAATCTTCCATCCATGTAGGTCTGTATATGATGACCTGGTGGGCAAAGGAGTCATCCAACCAGCACCAGAGCTGCCCCCTCCCACAGTGCCGATGGATTACTCCTGGGCACGAGTCAGTATTCTTTTCATCCATTTTCTATGACATTCATTATCTTCTATTTTATGAAATGATTCATCTGGATTGTGTGTTTTCTCTGCAGGAGTTGGGTCTCATCCGCAAACCGGCGTCCTTCATGACCAGCATCTGTGATGAGAGGGGGCAGGAGCTCATCTACGCCGGCATGCCCATCACGGAGGTCTTCAAGTCGGAAATTGGCCTGGGGGGCACTCTGGGGCTTCTGTGGTTCCAGAGGAGGTCCGTCTACTCAACCGACTTTTGCGATAAACTCCTGAGACAACAATGATACCATCCAGTATGTTTTCTCCAGGTTGCCCAGATACGCCTGCCAATTCATCGAGATGTGTCTCATGGTGACTGCCGATCACGGTCCGGCAGTATCCGGTGCCCACAACACCATTGTGTGCGCCCGAGCCGGCAAAGATCTCATCTCCAGTCTCACCTCCGGCCTGCTCACCATCGTAAGGCGTGCTTCTGTACTGTACACTAACTGATGGGATGGAACAAAATAACACAAGTGCTGCGCTGTCAAATTTGACCTAAATCTTTTCAACAAATTAGGGCCCGACCAATTAATCGGCTGCCGATTGTAATCGGCCGATTATTGGCATTCAAACATCGGCCAAAAACATTATCTAAGAAATCCTAAGCTTCCTAGGCTGTGAAAGTAATGCACCATTTTGCTTGTGTAGCATTAGCAACTAGCACGTGTGTAGTATGTTATTCTAGTTATTCTGTTGTCCCTAAGCTTCATTTAAGCTGTTTAATGACACCATTGAAACTTGGAGTTAACTGTAAAACTAAATACACAACGTTACAAATTACATCCACTGTATATTTAAATACAAAACATGCTTTGTTTTTAAACCATAACTAGCCTAGCGCTAACAGGAAGTTAGCATCAACTTCGGGAGGGTTTTTCCTTCAATTAATGAATATCCACACACGAATCTTGTGGAAACACATACCCACAGATGAGATAACACTCCGCAAAGGCACAAATTCTTCCCAATTTGTAAAAAACGAGTTGTTTTAATAGAATTCAATCGCAACTTTCTTCTATACTCACTTTAAGTGTGTGTATGCCATGGACGCACTGCACCACACAGCCCCCAAGAGGCCAAAACGCACAGGAACATTCAGTATTTGTTCTTACTGCTTTTCAGTTGCTATTAATTTACTTTATTGTATTCTTATTTCACTTTCTTATTGTTTTTATTTTATTTTGCCATTGTCCTTTCAAATTATATTATAAAGTTGATATTTCAAGGATTGAAAGACTTTCTTTTCTCAAAATTCACGGATGCAAACATCCAAGGATTTTTTATTTTTTTTTTGTCTTTTCCACATGACATGGCACGAAATACAATCCCCGAGGTCCCAGGTTAGCCCAGTAAGTCAGAAGACTTGTGAAAATAACACAAGATAAAAATAGATAAAACAAAAGGTTACTGCTTTACGGAAGTTGTGTAAAAAAAAAAAAAAAAAAGTAATATGGTTTTATTACTGACACATAAATCGAAAGTTACAACTGTAACTACGGTTCTATGAGTCCCGGATGACCGCCAGAAGGCGGTGCTTTAAGCACTGAATGTTCCTTTCGCGCATGCGCAGTTCGAGTAATGCATACCAAATTAGTCACCTGTGACCCCTGGGTGACCCTAGAAGGGTATAAGTTCCGGTGTCACCCAAGGTTCGTTTCCTACGGAATCTTCTCGCGTGAACACGAGGATTCCGAGCGACAGGACGCCCTGGCGGTCGTCCGGGACTCATAGAACCGTAGTTACAGTTGTAACTTTCGTTCTATTTCGTCCCTCCCGACCGCCAGAAGGCGGTGCTTTAAGCACTGAATGACTAATACCGGCGTAGTCGCGAGGGATCTCAGACACAAACCTCACTGAGAAGCCCCAGCAGGACCCAAGATCACGCCAAGCGGATGGGGAGAGGCGACATCCACGCTATAAAACCTGGAGAAGGTGCAAGGCGTCGCCCATGAGGCAGCAGCACAGATATCCTCCAGGGAAACACCCCTCAGGGCGGCCCAAGACGTGGCAACGCTCCTGGTGGAGTGACAGCGCACCCCTGACGGCAGGGGGCGGCCCGACAGCAGGTAGGAATGGCGAATGGCATCCACGACCCAGTGAGACAAGCGCTGCTTGGAGAGAGCGGAGCCCTTGGTAGGACCACCATAACAAACAAAAAGCTGGGCAGACGTACGAATACCCGCCGTAGCGTCAATGTAACACTGCAAGGCTCTCACCGGACACAAGAGCTCTGGCCTGTCCCCGCCATCAGCAGGAGTGGGTACATAACGTTTAAGCCGTAGAGGCTGGTTAGAACGAGAGCCAGACAACACCTTGGGAATGAAGGCAGTGTTCGGCCACAGAGTGACGCCGGCGCCATCCGGGTGCCATCGCAGGCATTCAGGGCTAACCGATAAAGCGTGTAGGTCGCTGACGCGCTTGGCGGAGGCAACG
Organism: Festucalex cinctus; assembly: GCF_051991245.1. Taxonomy (NCBI): domain Eukaryota; kingdom Metazoa; phylum Chordata; class Actinopteri; order Syngnathiformes; family Syngnathidae; genus Festucalex; species Festucalex cinctus. Next base: position 55,015,456 of record NC_135411.1, read on the forward strand.
GCGAGCAACAGTGCAGTCTTGCGCGACACCCACAGAAGGTCCGCCCCCGCCAGGGGCTCGAAGGGAGGCCTGCACAGGCCGTCCAGCACCAACTGCAGATCCCACGCCGGAACCCGAGGAGCCGGGCGGGGACGAAGACGCAGAGCCCCTCTGAGGAACAAGGACACCAGCTCATGGCGCCCCACGGAGCCGCCATCAGCACCAACATGCCGGGCAGAAATAGCTGCCACATACACCTTCAGAGTCGACTGAGACCTGCCCTTATCCAGGAGGGACTGCAAGAAATCCAGGATGGTGGGGATGGAACACGAAACAGGGTCCACCCCGCGTTCTCCGCACCACGCCACAAACAACTTCCACCTGTTGGCATACTGTAGCCGAGTGGACGGTGCCCTCGCATTAAGAATGGTCCGCGTGACAGACTCTGTACAGCCAGTCAGCAGCGGTTGGCGCCTCCTCAGTGGCCAAACACATAAGCGAAGGCGCCGAGGGTCGGGATGCCAACCCCGACCTCCCTGTTGAGACAACAGGTCCTCCCTGTCGGGGAGACGCCACGGCTCGCCGGAGCACAGTTGACGGAGCAGGGGGAACCACATCTGGGCCGGCCAGAAGGGGGCCACCAGCAACAGCGTGTGCCCCTCCTGAAGAACTCTCTGAAGCGTCAGCCATATCAGAGGGAGCGGCGGAAAGGCGTAGAGAAGGCACTCCGGCCACGGCTGCGCCAGTGCATCCAGACCCAGAGGGCTGGTGGCCTCGCTCAGGGAAAACCAAAGTGGGCAGTGGGTCGAGTCCTCGGAGGCAAAAAGATCGACCTCCGCCGTGCCGAAGCTGCTCCAAATCATGCGCACCACCTCTGGGTGGAGGCGCCACTCTCCCGGAGGAGGACCCCGACGGGAGAGAGAGTCCGCAAGCTGGTTCCGAACCCCCGGCAGATAGGTGGCCCGTAGACTGGCCAGACGGGGAGCAGCCCACCTGAGAAGGTGCTGGGAGGTCTCCAACAGACGGGCGGACCTGACGCCGCCCTGACGGTTTATTTGAAACACGGCCGTGGTGTTGTCCGACCGTATGAGAACATGCCGTCCGCTCAGGTATGGCAAGAAGTGCATGAGTGCCAAGTGCACCGCCCGAAGCTCCAGCACATTGATGTGATCGACCCTGTCGCACACAGACCAACTTCCCTGAGCCGTCCTGTGCTGCCAGACAGCACCCCAGCCCGTGAGGCTGGCATCCGTGGTGACTGTTTCGCGGCGGGCCGGGGCCACACCCAGCGGGACGCCGCTCAATAGAAAAGCCCTCTCCCTCCAAGGTGCCAGGGCGAGGAGGCACCGACGGGACACCCTGAGCCTCCGGTGGCGGTGCCACTTGGCATCCAAGTGGAAGCCGTTCAGCCACCTCTGTAGTGGGCGCAGTGTCAGCAGACCCAACGGGACCACAGCCGTCATGGACGTCAGCTTGCCCAAAAGCCGCAAGTAGGCGACGTAAGGCAACAGCCTGCCCCCTCGAAAGAGCGCGAGGAGGCGAAGAACATCGTCGACTCGGTGAGGAGATGGGTGGGCTCTCATAACCGTGGTGTCCAACGTCACACCAATGAAGTCCGTCCGCTGAGAGGGGACCGGAGAGGACTTGGGCAAATTGACCCTGATACCCAACCGGGCCACATGAGACAGGAGATCGGAGGTGTCCCGGATCACCTGAGCCCGTGACAGCGCGCAGAGGAGCCAGTCGTCGAGGTAAGACAGCACCATCATGCCCACAGACTGCAGGGGCGCCAGATCAGCCTTCACAAACCGAGTGAAGACCCGCGGAGCGAGGGAGAGCCCGAAAGGGAGCACACGGAACTGCCAGTGACGGCCTTTGTAGGCAAAACGGAGAAATCGACGGTGTCGAGGTGCGATGGGGACGTGGAAGTAGGCGTCCTTCAGGTCTATAGACGTGAACCACTCCCCCTGGGCGAGCGACTGCAAGACGTCGTTCGTGGTTAGCATGTGGAATGGCAATACCCTGAGATGTCTGTTGAGCCCCCTCAGGTCCAGTATCGGTCGGTATCCACCGGTCTTCTTTGGGACAAGGAAGTATGTCGAGTAGAAGCCCCCGGGCTGTGCCAGGGGGTCCACGGCCTCGATCGTGTCCTTGGCCAGGAGGGCGGACAGCTCCTGGTCCAGAGCTGAGGCTTTTGCCGGGTCGGCGATGAGAGTCACCCTGACCCGACAGGAAGCAGGAGGCCGGCGTCGGAACTGCAGCTCGTACCCGTGGGTCAAGATGGAGACCATCCATGGGTCCGAGGCACGAGCAGGCCAGTAACTGAGCTGCTGGTGGGAAAAATGTCCGACGGCCGGCCCCAAGGCCACAGTCCCTGGCCCTCCGGCCCCTAGGGGCCTGAGAGGGACGGTGGGTGGGGCCTGGAGCCCGTGGTTACCCTGAAGGCAAGCGGACAGAGGAGCGAAAGTCCCCGGCGGGCCTCTGCGGGGGTTGCCGGGTGCCATAAGCCTCGGCAGGCCGGGGCTGAGGAAAGCGATGAAAAGCAGAGCGTGCCCCAGGCCTACCCTGTTGGGGAGGCAGGGTCCTATTGAGGCTGGAAAGATGCTTCCTGGTCTCATGAGCCTTAACCGTCCTTTCCAGTGCACCCACAGCGGCAGAACCAAAAAATTCCCCCGGCTCCACAGGAACACCACGGAGGGCCCTCCTAGAGGCCTCCGACAAGGGGGACTGCGCTAGCCACACCTGGCGGCGCGCCTGCACTAGGAAGGACATGAGTCGGCCGTGTTCCCTAGCCATGAGGGCAAAAGCCTGGAGGGCTGCATCACTGAAGGACACAGCAGCCTCCACGCTGTCCGCTTGCAGGGATGTAGAGAGAGCAAGCATGAGGTGAGCCAAAGAGTTCCCAATGCGACCAGGACGTGCACCAGCGCCATAGGCCCGTGTGAGAAGGTCGTCAGTCACACGACATTGGGGTCGAGGACATCGCACAGATGGCCGAAGGGTCACCTCCGGGGACACAATGAGGGATGCGACAGCTGGCTCCACAGCAGGCATCCGGTCCAAGCCAACACTAGCAGCACCGTGCATAGCTGCTAAATCACGGCCATCAGCCGAAGGATGGGAGAGAGCCCCAGGATCCCTCCAGCAAGCATGTAGTTCCCGCAGATAGTCCTCAGACGCGGGGACAGAAAAGGCCGAGGAAGGGCGCCTGCGCCGGAAGAAAGCGCTCTCAGACGCCGATTGAGCCTGTGGAGGCACCTCCAAATGCAGGAGGTCCAAGGCATTGCGCAGGACAGCCCGAATAGAACCATCCCCCGCCTCACTGGATGAACTCTGAGTGGACGCTGGAGAGTTTGGGCCCAAAACCACAGACCCCGGGTCACGGTCGTCGTCATGAAAAAAGGAAGCCGAAGCTGCCAAGGAAATGGCGTCCTCCTCAGGAGGAAGCACTGGCATGGGCGGGGTGGATGGTCGCGGCATGGGCGGGGTGGATGTTCGCGGCACGGGCAGGGCAGGTGGTCCCGGCCCCCCCGTAAGTGTGGGAGGGTGACGGTCCCACAGAAGAGATCTCACCTCTGCCAGCTCAGCCTGAAGGTGCCCAACCTCCGAAGCGAGTCGTCGCTGCGCCGCCCTTTTCCTGGGGGGGGGGGGCATGTACAGCAGAGGACACACCGAGACGTTTCCGGCGCCTCCGTTGGGAGAACGACAGATGACCCAGTGGACTGGGGTCAGTGACAGCAGGACTGCAGGCCCGGCCATCCCCGGCACTGTCAGAAACAAGACACCTCCGGCAGCGATCGTCCAGGACATCGGAGGCCTCAAAGAGGATACCACAGTCCACGCAGCAACGGGAGACCTCCATTGTGAACACAAAGAGGCCCAAACAGCGATGAGCGGGAAGCTGAGGGAAGGGGGCGCGAGCGCCACCTGCACAGCAGACCCACACCGAGCAGCCGACGCGTGGGCGGGGCAAACAGTAAGCCGGTAAAGCAGCGATAAGCCGAGGGAAGGGGGCGCGAACGCCACCTGCACAGCAGACGCACACCGAGCATCCGACGCGCGGGAGGGGCAGACAGCAGTCGCGAAAGCGGCGACAAACTGCGAGAAGGGGCGCAAACGCCACCTGCACAGCTGAAGCCAGGTGCGCACCGCAGGCGGGACACGCACAAAAGTAAGTAAGACAAACAATCGAGCGAGAAGCGCGACGCCGTAAGCTGGGAGCGGGGACGCTGACGCTGCCCTCACCAGCAAAGGCACAAAAAAGGAAAGCAACAACCAAACGGCAACACCCTCGGAGAAAGCGGTGCTAATAAACCGAGAGAAGCGCTAACGCCGCCAAAGCCAGCGGAGGAAAAATAGGGTAAACCACGAGTCGTGGTAGCCAGGGCGTTAACGCGAGGCTAGCCACACAAAAACTCAAAACACCGCAGAAAACGCGGAAATAAGACGGCAAAGAAGACAACAGAAGTAGTCAATAACCTTACCCCACGGGAGGTTAGAACATGCGACCACATCGGGTCACAACGAAAGAAAGAAAAACACCGTCGCCGCAGCCTTTGGAGGGCGAACTACGCAGCTCCGACCAATCCGGTCACAAGGCTCCAAGCGGCGCAGTCAAGAGGATAAATACAAATCCCAATCCTTACACTCTTCGAAAATGTGTCGTATGCATACGCCACGCGAGAAGAAAAGAGGAAACGAACCTTGGGTGACACCGGAACTTATACCCTTCTAGGGTCACCCAGGGGACAGGTGACTAATTTGGTATGCATTACTCGAACTGCGCATGCGCGAAAGGAACATTCAGTGCTTAAAGCACCGCCTTCTGGCGGTCGGGAGGGACGAAATGGAACTCTACAATAACCTTGTATACTTAATGATTTTTGTTTTTTATATGGACTTGTCATTTAAAGTAGAGAATCTTAATAGTGAAATTTTGTGTGTAAGTGGCACCCATTGAAAAGGAATTGGGGAACGGGTTATTTTTATGCATTATATATATTTAAATAATCGGTAGATTAACAGGTAATCTGTATTTTTTTTCTGCCAATAATCATAGCATCTGCCTCAAAAAATGCATATCTGTCGGGCCCTACAACAAATAGCTTGGGGAAAAAAAACAACAACTTGTGACTTGTTTCTTTGACAGGGTGACCGCTTCGGAGGCGCCTTGGACGCTGCAGCCAAGCAGTTCAGCAAAGCCTTCGACAGTGGCATTCTGCCCATGGAGTTCGTCAACAAGATGAAGAAGGACGGCAAGCTCATCATGGGCATCGGCCACAGGGTCAAGTCTGTGAGTCGAAGGTCACGCCTCGGACCACCGAAGCGTTCACTGCTTCTTCTGCCATGTTTTTCCTCTTTTGTCTTTTCCATCTCAGATTAACAATCCCGACATGCGAGTCCAGATCTTGAAGGACTTTGTGAAGCAGCACTTCCCTTCCACACAGCTGCTGGATTACGCTCTGGATGTGGAGAAGATCACCACCTCAAAAGTAAGAAGCACTATCCTTCTTCATTGTCTCTTATAGCCAGGGTTGGGGAATCCTGTTGAGTGTTAAAGCCAAACTGCTTCAGGGCTTTTCCTTTCTGAACCTGGATTTCACAATCCTTTTTATAGCCCATCATAACAAACTGTCTTTTCCATTCCTTTGCCTCCTCTGTGTTTGTGTTAGAAACCCAACTTAATCCTGAATGTGGACGGCTTCATTGGTGTGGCCTTTGTGGACCTGCTCAGAACCTGTGGCGGATTTACCAGGTAGTCAGTTACCTCCAAGGGGGCCAAACAAATTGGATTAGATTATGCACTCTTGGTAAACAATTGTTTGCAACTGTCTTTTTTTTTTTTTTTTCTCCCCCTTACGTGGGTTAAAAAGAGCACTCCGTACAAAAAATGGCTAAAAGTGTAATTATTCTCACAAATACATGTTTTCTTTTTTGCAGAGATGAAGCAGATGAATTTGTGGAAATTGGTGCTCTGAATGGCATCTTCGTCCTGGGTCGCAGCATGGGGTTTATTGGTGTGTGAAGTGATGTAGAAAATAAAAGTTAGTAACAAAAATATTGATATTAACAAAGGTGTCTTTTCAGGACACTACCTGGATCAAAAAAGGCTAAGGCAAGGTCTGTATCGTCACCCTTGGGACGACATCTCCTACGTGCTCCCGGAACACATGTCCATGTAGGATCCTCTCCTCTCGCTTCACCCTGAAGATTTGGCATATTTCATCAATATGTTTCTAACCACATATATTGCTTGAAATTGTTTTAAGATTTAATGTATCATTATTGGACACTAGTGAAATCAATACAACACTGTGAAGATCCTCTCAGTCATGGCTGTCCTGACAGGTGGCAAAAGTTTCAATCATCCATCATGTTCTTGCATCTTTGTGCAGCTCTATTCAGTGTGCCATTTTATTATGGTTATCATCTTGAGCTTATTAGACAGGGTGACCGTGTAGTGCAATAATGTGACAACACACTGTAGATCATAGCTTTATTCATGTTTACTGTAAGTGTATTATAATTGTCCATTATGTCTTGGCTGTTTGTTGTAAAAGGGACCATTTATCGGCGTATGTCATTCCCAGGCACGACGTAAAATAACTGCACCAATATAACATGGTACTAGAATACTATGCTACAGTACTAATTACTGGTTATCATTAATAAGTTGTTATAAAAGGTACAAGAATATATTTGGGATAATTTGATAACAATGACCTCATTGGTGTTGCAATGCGTGTGAACTGAACGTGCCTCTATACTAACTGTACTGTTTGTCAACATTTGTGGAATTAAAAGTGTGCTGCATATCACTCAAGTGGTTTCCTTGATTGTGTCTTGTATGCAGTATATCTGCAACATCTATGAACAAGTTAATATACTGTATATGAATATTACAATTATATTATGTCAAATATGCATTTTATAAAATTAATTCGCAGAATAAAAAATACAACTTCTGAGACGGATGTCCGTCGCTGATGCCTTTCTCTCACTGCGCAGGTCACTTTGTCAGGCAGCGACTCATAGACTGGCAAAGTCAGTTTTGTTATGGTGGGAAATGTATATGCTCGTGAATATTTGTAAGATGACAAGAAACTTTCTAAAAACACAGACCCTTTTTTGTTAAAGGAAAATTATGTGAAATATACCACAGACCAAGTGGACCACATAAAACACATTTCCGATTTTTTTTTTTCCTCCAGAATAAGACTTTCCCATACCAAAGATCTATGTTGTTACAAAAATCACATTGGGCGTTAGGTGGTAAACATGTTCTTTATTTGACAATAAGTAAACATGACTGTTTTAGGTAACATGAAAATTGCCTTTTATTTGCATTTCAAAAACATATATTATAGCTGTGACTACAACAAAGTTTAACATCAAATCAAGCTGACACCTAGCCAAGCAATTGCCACGCGCCACAAAGATCTTTTGTCGAGTACCAGTGGTGCTGAAGAAAAAAGATAGTGGGCAAACAATTTGTAGTTTTGGTCTGATGGGAGCATTTCACAATGCTTGACCACAACATCACCTCCCATGCCCTTCCCATGCCTGTATTTTGCTGCCTTGAACTCACGTTTGGTTGCATCATCAGATGTGCTTGATTCACTACTGAGTGCATTTTGAATAAAGTAGCGCTTTTTCTTTTGCGTTATAAAAATTAATTTAAAATAAAAGTGTACAGAATACACAAGAATTCGATATTTAAATTTTATGGGGTAAGCACAAGATAGTAAAACTGTGTTAGCGTTACATTAGAGTTGCAAAAAGTGTTTTACTTTCACATTATTCTGTATTTCTATTTGTTCAGTACACTTCTAAATTGACAAGCAGAACATACTTCGACTGAATGTACCAGATACCGCTAAATAAATTGGGTGGATTATTACCATTTTTGTTACTGTGACAAACATGTCACATCAAGCGTTTCATTTATATTTTAAGGCTGTAAGCCCAATGTGACACTGCGATGTATCACTGCGATATTTCAATGCCTGTTTTGATATTAGTTTCTTCAATGAATATGGTGAGACCAGGTTGAGTGTACTCTATATGTTAACAAAGCATTGGAACTGTTACATGAGTTTGAAATTATCTGTTGTATCAAATAACTGTTCTTTGAAGTTTACTTTTTTTTTTTTTTGCTTTATTGAACAACGTGCACAATCAGCAATATACATACAAATCAAATTAAAAGTAGTGCAGGTTTAAACAGCAACAATAACAATTTATACAACAAAAAGGCAACTTAATAACAGCATACTATTATATAAGTACAGGGTACCCAAAAAAGAAAGAAAAGAAAGAAAAAAGAGAGCGAAAAGAAATCCCTATTTTAACCAGGTTAGAGGTCTGCAAAGACATTAAACTCTGAATATGCACTCAGCAAAGCTTTTGCACCTTTCTTTGAAGTTTACAAATAATAGCAGCAAATTGGAGAAGTCACTTCCTGTCAGAGTCACGTGGTTATCACGTGTTCACCATTCCAGGATGTTGCGTATACGATTACGTCGCTTAGGGTTTAATGGCTTAAAGTCAGACATAAAGCTTTAAAAACAAAGACGCTGGGAGGTTTAATGTGTTTGTTATAACTGATGTGACCGTGGATGACGCAATTATATGGCAAGACTCAAGGGCTATTGATAGCATTGACGAGGCGGCCGACTTCCGCAAATGGAGGAGTGACGCGAGTGCGTCAATGTGGCGCTCGGTTTTGACGTATCGTGTGGTTGTAGTTTCTTGATTCTACGAGTTGGCTACCTTTTTGTCTTCACGCGTTCTCTGGCCCGAGATGGCAGCGGCGGCGCCCAACCCGGAGGACCCGGCCCGGAGTAGTAGTAGTAGTAGCAGCAGCAGTAGTGGTGGTGGTGGTGGTGGTGGTGGTGGTAGTAGCGGCGGCGTTGGCGGCACCCCGAGTTCTCTGGCCGCGGACGGCGACGCGGAAGAGGCCGAGGACTTCACGTCGTCCTCCCACTGCTCAGAGCTGTCGCGGCGGCAGAATGAGCAGCGCAAGCAGGGCATGTTTTGCGACGTCACGCTCACCTTCAGCAGCGGCGCGGCGGCCGGCGGCGTCCAAACGTGCGAGTTCGCGGCCCACCGCTCAGTGTTGGCCGCCGCCACCGACTACTTCACACCGCTGCTGGGCGGACAGTTCTCCGAGTCGCTGTCCGGCCGCGTGGACATGAAGGAGTGGAGCTCGGAGATGGGGCCCGACCCCGAGACGGTGGAGAGCGTCATCCAGTACATGTACACCGGGGAGATTCGCGTCAGCACCTGCAACGTGCATGAAGTCCTGGAGCTAGCTGACAGGTAGCATTTTGTGTACAGTGTATGTGTCTGTCTCATAAACTTTTCAAAGTACCAAAATTGTGACCAACATTAAAATAAGGTGTAGTAGGCCAACGTGTTTATCAAACATTTCATCCTAAAAATAGTCTTATGTATTATTATTTCGAGCCACTGTAACACTATGCATAGTTTGAACTTCATCCATCCATCCATTTTCTGTACCGCTTATTCCTCACAAGGGTCGCGGGGGGTGCTGGCGCCTATCTCAGCTGGCTCTGGGCAGTAGGCGGGGTACACCCTGGACTGGTTGCCAGCCAATCGCAGGGCACACAGAGACGAACAACCATCCACACTCACAAGCACACCTAGGGACAATTCGGAGCGCCCAATTAACCTGCCATGCATGTCTTCGGAATGTGGGAGGAGACCGGAGTACCCGGAGAAGACCCACGCGGGCACGGGGAGAACATGCAAACTCCACCCAGGAAGGCCGGAGCCTGGACTCGAACCGGAGTCCTCAGAACTGGGAAGCGGACGTGCTAACCACTCGCTCACCGTTCCGCCCTAGTTTGAACTTGAACACTAAATTGGAGCATTACAATGGAACCTCGGTTTTCTGAATTATATGAAATCCAAAGCAATAATAACCACTGGAAATATTGTAAACCCAATGACAATATTCCAGACACCAAAAAGTATTGAACAAAATCTGTTTTAAGGAATAACTATTGTTTTACATACAGAAAACATCCATCCATCAATTTCGCCATTAGGGTGATGTAAATGTAAATGATGTAAATGAGGACTGGGGGCATAATAAAACCAAAGTTGTAGTTAAATGATTTCATTCAAATGTATTTCTCATACAATAAGTGAAATACACATTGATTGTATATAAATGTTTGAAAATGCAGTGAAACCAATGCATTTGTATTGTACTTAAAAGTGAAACAAATACTACTAATAAAAAAATACTTAAAATGATTAAGCCATTTTAACATTATGTACAGTTTAAAAAATTAATTCAGTGGTTCAATAGTGTTTACTGATTTTGATCAAATGTTATCATTTAATGCTTTGTATCAAAAGTTCCCCAGAGTTGCGTACTAGACCCACTGCTTTTCTCAGCACACTTCTTACAGTGTGTGGAAAGCAACATGAGCAAGGAATTGAACGGCAACAACAACCATTTATTACACTACCGTATTTTATTATAGTAAATCAATTGAAACGGAGGACAGAGTCCTTTCTAAGATTTGTTGTTCAGGCAATAAAAGTGACTCTTAATGTCATTAATAGCCCCTTGCTTTAGGCTTTGCCATATGCATATATGCCCACAAATGATCATCTTAAAAGGAAACTACTAGTTTAATCCTTTATCTGAAAATGTTAGTGTTGCATGTTGTGCATCAAAAGTGCCCCAGGGTTTTCTACTAGGATCCCTGCTGTTATTATCAGCACTCATCTACGTGGCAGTTACTTCCGAGCAAGTAAAAGAACAACAACCTTTTATTATAGTCTTTTATTATCACGAGAATGTAGGGATGGCTCAATTAAATGCAATAGATGACATATTGCTTTCAAAGGATTGGTTGACCAGGCAATAAAATAAGCACTTTATTGTTGCCCCTTTCTTTAGGCCCTGACACACATATAGACACAAAATCACCCCTCTAAGTGAAACTGCGATGCAACAGTGTTTTTATGAAAATAATTATTCACAATTTCCAGTCACCTTATTGATTTTTTTTTCATATACAGTCAGGTCCATAAATTTTGAGACATTAATAACATGTTTTTAAATGTGTTTAATACTTGTGGGAGGGGTATAAGAAATGTTTTGATTGTGTTTTTTGAGTTCACGCTATATCAACATGAACATGAGTGTCTAATCTCTAGGTCTTTAATTTTCAGGTTCCTGCTGGTACAGCTGAAAGACTTCTGCGGCGAGTTCCTGAAGAAGAAGCTGAGCCTGACCAACTGCGTGGCGGTGCACAGCCTGGCGCACATGTACACGCTGGACCAGCTGGCCCTGCGCGCGGCCGACATGATCCGCCGCAACTTCCACAAAGTGATCCAGGACGAGGAATTCTACACGCTGCCGTTCCACCTAGTGCGCAACTGGCTGTCGGACGACCAGATCACGGTGGACTCGGAGGAGGTGCTCTTCGAAGCGGTGGTAAAGTGGGTGCAGAAGATGCCGGAAGAGCGCAGCGGCTACTTCGAGGAGCTCTTCCGCCTGCTCCGGCTGCCCCAGATCAAGCCCACCTACCTGACGCGGGTGGTGAAGAACGAGCGGCTGGTGGCGGCCAACGAGGCGTGCCTGCGCCTGGTGTCGGAGGCGGTGGAAGGTTACGCCATCCGCTTCGAGAACTTCAAAATGGCCGACCTGGAGCTGTGGTCCTCATTCGTGGTGTCCTTCCAGCCGCGCTTCGGCCAGAACATGGACGTCATCATGGTGGTGGGCGGCGTGTCGGAGGGCGGCGACTACTTAAGCGAGTGCGTGGGCTACTTCATCTACGAGGACCGCTGGGTCAACCTTCCGCACATCCACAACCACCTGGACGGCCACGCCATCGCCGCCACTGATTCGCACATCTATGTGGCCGGCTCCATGGAGCCGGGCTTCGCCAAGACGGTGGAGCGCTACAACCCCAACTACAACACCTGGGAGCAGGTGAGCAACCTGACTACCCGCAAGCACTCGTTCGGCCTCACCTGTATCAAGGACATCCTGTACAGCATCGGCGGCCACGGCAACTTCAGCCCGGGCTTCAAGGACGTCAGCGTGTACGAACCTGAGCAGGACAAGTGGCACAACCTGGAGTCGGCGCCCAAGATCCTGCGCGACGTCAAGGCAGTGAGCGTGGAGGACCGCTACGTGTACGTGACGGCACGCACGCCCGTCGACACGGACAAAGACGACGGGCTGAAGACAGTAACCACCCGCTACGACACTGACAGCCACCAGTGGCAAGACGTGGACTCGCTGCCGCTGGTGGACAACTACTGCGTGTTCCAGATGGCCGTGGCCGCCACCAACTTCTACCACACGGCGTCCTGTTGTCCCAAGAGCTACAGCATGCGCGACGAGGCGGCCCGGCAGAAGATCAGCGCCCGCGTCCCAGACGAGATCCTGGAGAGCCTGCCGCCCGAGGTGACCAGCATCGAGGGCGCCGCCATCTGCCACTTCGACGACGACGTCTTCATCATCGGCGGCTGGAAGAACAGCGATGACGTGGACAAGCAGTACCGCAAGGAGGCGTACCGCTACTGCGCCGAGCGCAGGCGCTGGATGCTGCTGCCGCCCATGCCGCAGCCGCGCTGCCGCGCCACCGCCTGCCACGTGCGCGTGCCCTACCGCTTCCTCTACGGCTGCCAACGCTACCCCATGCCGCAGAACCTGGCGCGCCAGCGGGACCGCATGCAGCAGATGCAGCAGCTGCACCGCCGCACGCTCACCCTTCGCCGGCAGCTGCAGTCGCAGATCGAGTGCTGAATCCTCGGCAGTCTTTTCCAACCGCTTTCCCAACAAGCGGGACAGTTCGGATCCGTATCTATCTGTTGATTTGCATTCCATTGAAAGAGACATTCGGATTGGTCATTTTTCTGCCGTGCATTTCATTAGTTATTGCATTCCATTGATAGGTTTTATCTCTATGTAAGGTGGGAAAGATGGTATGACGTTCTGGAGGGGACAGGAGAATATTGCATTCCATTGTTATTTAGAAGTGACATTTCTCTGACCAACCAGCAATGCATTTGATAGTTTATCATTCTATATTGCCAACGATAAAGACAAGTTATTGGAGAAAGTGCTGCAGTGGTGGCTGTCTACAGATTTGCTTTGTGGATTCATTGCAACCACTTATCTACCAACCAGCGTGTTTCAGATGGGCAAACCCGTCTGCCACGTTTCCATGTGTTAAATGGCTCCCATTGCATGCCCCTAGTTTAATTTAGCCATATGAGGACGGGTGTAGGAGGTACCACCCTTGTAGGGACTGGATGGGATAGTAAAAAGGCATATGGCATCTAAACAGATGACAGTTCTCTAAAACCTACATTTAATTGACTTCCAAAGTGTGAAAAGATGATTGAAGGTGCAGTAGTTTTTGCAACCACACAAATGTCAGTTATGTCAGTACATGTAAAAGTAATGTTTTCAGCCAGATGCGTGTAAATCAAACAAAGTAAAATGTTAAGTAATGTACCGTGAAAATTGAACCGGATATTTTTTATTTTATTTTTGTGACAGTGTAAAAACACTGAAACTGGACCGAAGCGTGCTGCTCTGTGGAAACGAGGCTTTCTAAAGACTGCTTCTGAAGTTGTGTGCTCGTCCGCATGGAGGAATTCCTACCCTTGGGTCACCAGCCAATTCACGGGCGCCATTCATTATTTCATTTCTTCGTAACATGCTGCAGTGGAACACGCCTGCCGCTCACCAAACTGAACGCCGTTGCTTCGTTGTACTGTCGGACACTTTTTGGAAGCCATGATTCGTATGTATGTATGTATGTACAGTATGTGTGTGTGAAGGGGTGCACCGAATGTATGCTAATAAGAGTGGCAACAACAAAATAATATTGAGATGTTTATCTGTCTGTATATAAATAAAGTTGTTTATATATATATTTGACGTTCCTCTGTGGCTAGTTCCCAGATGGAGGCTTATTTCCATTTGTAAACACTGTGACAATCTCATGCAAGCGTGTCAACACTTCTAGTGCCATAACCGCTTCTGTGCAGCCTCCACTATAGCAGACACACTGATGAGACAGTGTTCCATTCTCCACCTTTTAGACTATAGCTCAGCATTGTACTCTATTGTTCTCATTCCTTAAAGTTGTGATGAAGGCATTTCAGTTACTTGTCAGATGTCTTACAAAGCCAGTCATTCCTTTTGTGCCAAAAGAGCCCTTTTGTTCCTATTCATTTGTTAGTCTTAAATTGGGTTTCAGTTGTTGCCGCACTTTGATTTTGCTTTCTGAAATATGGTTCCAGTTTGAATAAAACACAGCAACAATGCAAGCTCTCTTGTTTGTTTTTTGTTCCCGCTCTGTTGTTGTTATTCTTCGGGCCAAACTTATGAGACTTTACGTTTTATTTGTATGCCCGTCCATAAAGACTAGAAAATAAAGACTTATGATTGCGCGCTCATACTTGATAATGACAAGCACTCAGGCGGTGAGGTTTGCACACAGGGCGCCAATCAAATTAGGACTGTTACGTTGAATAGCAGCTGTCATAATTGCCACTAAAATGGGTGTAAAACCCAACTACCGATACAGTTAAACTTAACATGTACAGGTAACTAAAAAATGAACACAATCACATTACAGTACAGTATGTGCAATTCTTATTTTCCCGTGGAGGAAAAGAAACCTTTGACGTTGTTTCCCGTCGGACTAGCGCACACACACACACACACAGAGTTACGCAAATAGTTGTGGTGCATTCATAGGCTGCTAGCGGGCTCGTAAACCTTAATATTTCGGCTCTGTCGATACTTTCCTTGTCAAAAGCGACGTCGTCTTATCAGGCAGCGTGTGACTGTTGCTACATCCCCTTCTTTCTGTTTTAATCATGTGATACAGCAACTCATTTTATACTCGCCGCAGTTCATTCGTGTGAGTCGTCAATACTCCTATAGTGTATACAACACGCGGAAGGCAGCACAAGTCGTCCTGACAAGCTCCTTGGGGCTGCCCAGTGCCCACCAAACACACTTCGAAATTAAACCGTGTCGTTCGCCGACACACAATTCTGTGGACATGGTAATGTTATCTAATATGTTTTTAGGTTTATTTTGTCGGCCGGCTTGAATGCGACTAACGTATTCAAGCTAGCTTAGCATCGTAGGCTCGCCCGAGCTTGCTGTCGTAAGGCTAAAACTCGAATGAACTATTATTGAAGGAAATGTTACTTGTATCGGTTTATCCTGTGAGTTAGGGTTGTATTTAACTAGTAACTAGCTGGCTAATGTTGGTCGAGTTTGGCGTTCGGATGATAAAGTGACCTTTTTGTGTCTACAATAAATCGAAAAGTGGCTTTGCTCTCCAGATTTCCGAGCTGTCCAATCCGTCTGTGTTTATGAGGGACCCACAGAGAGTCCACGAGATCCTCCAGTCCATGCTGAAGGCGGGTTCAAACACGTTACAGGTCAGACAGCAGTACGGTACACCTGTCACTCAGAACAATTTTGTCATTTGTGAGGGAGTGAAACACGGAGGAAGTCCAACAAGTTTATGTACCTGCTTGCACTTGAACAAAGATAGTATGGCCGATTGGCCTGTGACCAGTCTAGCATGCACCTACTCCAGCTAACCCGCCACCCCAATGAGAACAAGCATAAATATAAAATTAATGGATAGTTCCCTTGTCATGGCAGTATTTTTTTAATTGGTTCTCATTTCGTGGGTGTACCTAATATTGTGGCATTTTCCTTAAGTATTTCTAATCTGACACGTAGGGCCTACGTTAACTCTGTTTTCTCATAGGTTATTTCAGACTTTGATATGACGCTCACAAGATTTGCTTTTAATGGTAAAAGATGCCCCACATGTCACAGTAAGTATATATGTTAGTGTTATATGTAGGAAAAAGCGTTGATTAACTGGGTCATCTTTTTGTGTGTGTATTTGTGTGCAGATATTCTTGACAACAGCAAGCTAATCTCTCAAGAATGCAAAGGAAAGGTGGGTAGAAAGTTCAATTGTGGTTGTCTTAAAATGTTCCCTTGCTGTATTTCATCATAATACCTTTTTTAACTATCGACCATATGACTTCCTTTTATGCATCACCAATTTTTTTAACATTCCTAACTGTCATAAAAGAATGTTAAGAAGTGTTCCTATTGCCTCAGTTGAAGGATCTGTTGAACACGTATTACCCCATCGAGATTGACTCGTCACGCTCCATCGCAGAGAAGCTGCCGCTCATGGTGGAGTGGTGAGTCACTCACTCATCGACAAAATGACCACCGTTGACGCACTGACAACCCCGTCATCTGTCGTCTTTGCGTTTGTGATGTGACCAAAAGGTGGACGAGAGCGCATGAGCTGCTAGTGCAGCAGAACATCAGGAAGGACCTGCTGGCCACTGCGGTGCGAGAGTCCGACGCCAAACTCAGGTCGTACACGCATGCTTACATCGACATCAGTTTTTGGACAGATGTATATTTCTATTAAGTTTATCTTACTGATTTGTCTGCCTTAGAAATTGAGCGGCATTTCCATTAACCGTTAGCCGATTTTAGAAACGTTCTGTCATCAACATTGCTCATGTACAGTATATGTTCATAAAAGGGCTTTTTCTTTACCACTATGGCCTAAAAATGTAAATCATTATTTTTTTTAAGTGGTACTTCAAGCATGGCTGTTTCAGCATAGGAGGCATATGAAAGCAAGACAGCATGAAAAACAAATAAACCAATTCTGAATTTGAATTTGAAAGCTCGCCTGGCTGATCGCCATGTGGTCCATCATTACAGGGACGGCTACCAGCTGTTCTTTTCACACCTGCACGAGCACAGCATCCCTCTGCTCATCTTCTCCGCCGGCATCGGAGACATCCTGGAGGAGGTCATCCGCCAGGCAGGGGTCTTCTACCCCAACGTCAAGGTCTTCTCCAACTACATGGACTTTGATCAGACTGTGAGTAAGGCGTGGACTCAACTCGGACTTGACTTGAAAATCCAGCATCATTTTCAACATACTTTGCCATTTGTTTTGCATTCACCGCCTTTAAAGACTGCCAGAACTGATGGAACTAACGCCATTTCACAACATGATTTCATTTTCCAATTTGATGACTGGACTTCACTTGCTTGAAATTTGTCACAGTATCTTGGGACTTGCAACTTTGTGACTTCCTCCCTTCCACCAGGGGGTGCTGAAGGCCTTCAAGGGCGAGCTGATCCACATCTACAACAAACGGGAGGGCGCCCTGCTCAACACGGGTCACTTCCAGGAGCTGCGAGCCCGACCTAATGTGCTCCTGCTGGGAGATTCTCTGGGTGACCTGACCATGGCGGACGGCGTGCACAACATGGAGAACATCCTCAAGATCGGCTTCCTCAATGACAAGGTGATGCCAGAGACGTAATAAAAACATCTCATTGCGAAGTCTACTTTCAGTAAAACGGTACCAGACGTCTCTTCATCATAAGGCCTTTACTTGGACCAATGCATTTTTTTTTAATCATTAATTAGCATTATCGGTGTATATTAGAATTTTTTTAGTCAAATTGAATGTTTTTTTCCCCCATTTTTTCACAAGGAATGATACTTAAATATGTTTAAAATTGACACAAGTACAAGCGGTGTGGATCAGTGGTATGGTGGTCGTCTCCCAACCCAGAGGTTGTGGGTTCAATCCTATGCCATCGAAGTATCCTTGAGCAAGATGCTGAACCCCAAATTGCTCCTGATGCTGCATTATCAGTAGGTAAATGGGTAGTCAAAATGTAAAGCGCTTTGAGGGCCTTGTAAGGTGGAAAAGCGTTATATAAATAAAGTGCCATTTGTCATGATACTAATATGTTGACTTATATATCATCACTGGAAAACAAAACTGCTCCAAATTATTTAATTCCCCTCAAAGAATGAAGTAGTTTGCTGATTTAAAAAGAAATACTGAGATTAAAAAATAAAAAATAAAAAAAATAAAAATAAAAGCTTTTTGTTGGACATCGTAAGAGTTGAAAAACAAAAACTATCCAAACGGTTTTAGCCAAGAAAAAAAACTAATTTAAAAGGGACGTCAACTCAAAAGTTTTCTTCACAATATGTTGTATGTACCCTTGACTAGTTTAACAACATCCTGATTACTATTGCATTTGAGGAATATGAATAAAGCAGCAAAAGCCACCCATTTTTATCAATTTCAGTGGCAGCCATTTTGTCACTTGCTATCAACTAAAAATTACATCACAGTTGCTGAAGTTATGACCAAGCATGGCTCAAGCATCAGAAAACAGGTGCGCCGTAATTGGCTGCCACCTGAACCCTGAGCAACTATGATGTCAACAGCAAATGACAAAATGGCAGCCCCCTGAAGGTAGCTCCCAATTGCTTTTTGCTTTGACGCAAAAAAAACAAAACAAAAAAAACAACATATTTTAGAATGATTTCAATAAAAAAAAATGTTTTTTTTTAGAAAATAATGGCAAAAAAAAAAAAAAAATCAAATCAAATCATATTTGGGGATGGACAGCAACGGTAGGCCTTCTGAATTGCTGCTTGAGTCACTAAGTCGTACACCGTCAGCTTTTCCAGATGTCATGTGTGGTTTTCTGATTTTGTTGGGGATGGTGTTGACGTTCAGGTGGAGGAGAGGAAGCAGTCGTACTTGGACTCTTATGACATCGTGCTGGTGAAGGACGAGACCCTGGACGTGGCCAACGCCGTGCTACTCTACCTCACTGGAAACAAGTGACCCCCTTTTTATTTGGGGATATACTGGACACTCCTGAGTGACTTTTTTTGTTTTGACTAAAAGTCCTCCTGTCTGCACTTCTACTTCCTGTTTTGTTGACACACTTGATAGGCGCTAACATGGTGCTATTTCCAGAAAATGCCAGTCACATTTGCGTGTTTGCTGCTTTTTAAAGATGCCTCCTCTATTCTCCTTTTTCAATTCTATATTGTTACACAGCCAGTCAATCCTCCTTAAATAAATGTGCTGTCATTTTGTCACCTCTGTAGAGGACACGTTATTTTTTTTAAATTTTATTTCTCTCACAAAAATATTCTCTCTGGACTCTTCATTAAGTACAACATCCAAAATAAAAATGATGAACAAGTTCCACGTCTGCCTCACAGTTGGGAGGTTCTGGGTTTGAATCTTGCCTGGGGAAGTCTTCATGTTCTCTGACGTTAGACTGCGGTGGTGTACTTAATGTTGCGTCCTTCTCAATAATCTAAATAGTGGCTTATAGACATCACAGTGTGCAGATGACTCGGGCGGGGGCCTCTCCTTTTACAACTCGTCCCTCTCGTCCGTTTGTAGTGCTACCTCCTGGGCCACGATCTTCCCGTCTTTGTCAAGGTCCTGGCTATTGAACATGTCCCGAATTATGTCGTCGGGTGGTACGCCGGGCCTCAGGCGGCCGTTGCCTCTCTGAACCTGCAGCGTGATGAAATCCGAGAACTGCGAAGAGGAGAAGGAGGTTGATGTTATAAGTGTAGCATTTACACGTATGATTAGATCAGGTCTAAGCAACTCTTAACTTTTTATTTGACGTTGCCTGGTCATTTAAAATAAAATATTTTTTAAATTCAATTTAAGATTGAAAAATAATGCAAATACATTTTCAAAATACTTTGAGTATCCTTTTGACTGGTCATTTAAAATAAAATATTTTTTAAATTCAATTTAAGATTGAAAAATAATGCAAATACATTTTCAAAATACTTTTAAGTAGGGGTGTGAATTGCCTAGTACCTGACGATTCGATTCATATCACGATTCACAGGTCACGATTCGATTCGATACCGATTAATCCCCATACGAATTTATAAGTCGATTGTTGCGATTTTTTTTCATTCAAATTTAGAAAATACTAATCAGTAAGCTTGTAGAGTGTAAGATTTATATGAAAATGTATTATTTATTTATCTGAAATTTCAGTCTTATAGAGGTTGTAATCTGTTTCATGTTTGAACAGCATTGAAATAAAATATTAAGGCTTAATGTTCCGTTCATATAACATTCTTCCATGCTCAAGGTGTGAATCCTAACCCGAAGTCAGACGTTTTGTTGAATATTTTTCCATTAAAAATGGAAGTTTAAAAATCGATTCACACACACACCAAAAAAAAAAAAGGCAATGATAAGACGTTGAATCTGTAAGACTACCGAATGAACAATTCTGAGCTCTTCAAAAAAAAAAAAAAAATCGATTTTTTTTTTAATCGATTCGAGAATCGCGCGATGTAGTATCGCGATATATCGCCGAATCGATTTTTTTTTAACACCCCTACTTTTAAGTATCCTTTTAAATATTTAAGTCAATTCATTGTAAATTAAACAAAAATTTAGAATTTTACAAACATTTAACTGAATAAATCTAAACCATGAATAAGCATGATTTTAAATTATTGAATTCACATTTTTATTCATTTTAGTGTATAAGATGAAATAAACCATTTTATAAATACCTTTAACGTGTTAATTTCCTAAATAATTGTTACGTTGTGTATGAAATGTTAAAATATATTCATTAAATTTGTTTATTCATTTATTTTAATGATAAAGTAATGTTAAACTAACTACATAACCTTTACATTTAAATAAATAGTTAATTGTAAATGAGCATAAATTATTGTATTGGTCTGTATTTATATTAATCGCCCTACTGTATATGATAAAATGGAACTACTGTATTAGTAAAAACAAAACAAAAAAACACCTACATATTCGTTTCACGTGTCTTAAAGAATGGGTTAATTAATTTTGATTAAAATAATGGTAACTAATACATTTAAATAATGAGCATGAT
Organism: Festucalex cinctus; assembly: GCF_051991245.1. NCBI lineage: Eukaryota > Metazoa > Chordata > Actinopteri > Syngnathiformes > Syngnathidae > Festucalex > Festucalex cinctus. Next base: position 55,036,241 of record NC_135411.1, read on the forward strand.
TTTGTTGATAAACAATAACTTGGTATAAATCTTTTAAAATAATTAGTTATAAATGCAGTTATTTAAAATCACAAAAAAAATCTAACTCATTCACTCCCAGCCATTTTGACTAAAGCAACCCCCATTTGTATCTGTTTCCGTTTTCCAGCAATTTGCATTAGAATATAGCTGTTCGTCCATATTCAAATTCCTGGTAAATACAAAGACAAAAAGAGCTTGCTGCAACAAGGCCCTTGCTGATCTCTTATACTCTGCTGCGACCTGCTGGCCACAATAACTACCATTGCTTTAAACCACCGCTTCATGTCAGAAGCTGCATCAAAGCCTTCTATATGCTCTTGCATTTAAAAAAAACAAAACGTGTAAACATATTTTTGGGAGTAAGGACAAAGTGTTAAAAAACGTTTTTACGCATTTTCGGGATTGAGTGAGTTAATTCTGATTTAAATCTATCTGACGTACACATTTTAAGTTGCTGTACCACATGTCTGTTTTCCAAAAGTAGGTGAAAGTTTACCCAGCCGCTGAATGTGCCGTTACGAGTAGGGGTTACCTCTTTCAGGGGCACCTGGCGGTCACCGTCGAGGTCCATGGCGGTGAAGAGGGGCTCGGGGACGTCCCCCAGCCACACGAACATGAAGCCGTCCGGGACGCCTTTCTGCAGCTCTACCAGCTCCAGCTGGAAGAACAGCACCGCGCTACCTGGAACCACACCGGCTGCACACAAGACATCATTAAGTACACCTCAACCAGCTTCTACAGGAACTAAATAATATACAATTTGAATAATTGGCTAACTAGAAAATGTTTAGAACACTTAAATTTGTTTTGGTCATGAAAATGATGTGGTGAGCCGATTTGGCCCCCAGGCCTTGAGGGCCACTTTGAGTGAGACATGTTTCTCCTACCTCCGTTTTCCCCGTGACCCCAGTGCGGCGGGACCACCACCTCCCTGGCCTCGCCCACGCACATGCCCATCAAACCCTGCTCCAGACCCGGGATCACCTCACCGGACCCCAGCGTAGTGACCGACGGCGAATCCGACTGGTCCCTATGCCCACATGCACACACAAAATGAAGCTATTCTTCCTCTCAAAATAAATAAAATGTACGAAAGTCCTCTCTGGGGTGTGTGTGGAAACCTTGATGCCATGCGGGCATTAACGTGCTGTTGCCGCAGAAACGTAAAGAGTAGCAGAGTGAGTCCATGCAGGGAGTGAAGAGCGGGTGGCGCTCACGAGGAGTACAGCAGCGTGCCGTCCATCAGCGAGCAGTTGTAGCGGTAACGCAGCCAGTCCGTCTTCTCGCTGCCGGGCCCGCACTCCTCGGCCCGGCGCACCACCTTCACCTCCACCTCGTCTTCCGGGTTGTGGAAGTCCAGCACGTGGATGTGGAACACCAGCACGGCCGAGCCGGGGATCAGACCGTCTGGTGCGTTTCGTGCAGGGAGGCGTTTTCAAATGCAAAATAAGATGCGTTGATTATGATTATTATGTTTTTGTTTTGTTTTGTTTTGTTTATCCGGGGCAGATATCACAAGTTGCACTTCTTTCTGTCCCCTTTCGTTTCTTTTTTTAACTCATTTGCTCCCAAAAACGTATAAATACGTTCTATTCTAAATATTACCATGCTTCCAAAGACGTATTTCTGAGTTCTTTTTAATGCTAGAGCATACAGAAGACTTTGATATACAGCCTTTGAACTGAAGAGAATGCTTGAAGCAATGGTAGTTATTACAAAAACGGCCATCAGGTGGTAGCAGAGTATAAGAGATCAACCAGGGCCATGTTGCGGAAAGTTCTTTTCTCCACGGTTTTAAGCAGATTTGTGAATAATGATGAAATTGAGCTATATTTTAATGCTAATTGCTGCAAAAGGAAAATAGATAGCAATATTCTCTTTTTTTATATGAAAGGAGAGACTCTAATCTTTCTTTTGGTAGGTTCCATGTTTTTATAGCAATAGAACACAATATTCTGTGGGCCTTGCAAAATCAGTCCAAATCCAGTACAACAGCCAGGAGCGAAGGGGGTTGCTTCAGTGAAAATGGCTGGCAGTGAATGAGTTAAAGAACGAAATGAATTCTTGAGGCTTGTCGCCACGCACTTACCGACGCCCTCTCCTCCGTACGCCAGGTGAGGCGGCACCACCACTTTCCTCTTCTCGCCCATACAAAGACCCTGCAGGGCTCGGTCTATGCCCGCGATGACGTAGCCTCGACCCACGTATGTGTTGTATGTGCTCTTCCTCTTGTAGCTAACACACACAGTGTATACAATTTGTGCTTGACTCCATTCCCTATTTTCATCACAATCGTCATTGGGCACGTAGGTTGGGCGTGGGCGTTCACCTGGAGTCGAAGGCCGTGCCGTCCTGGAAGGTGCCGTTGTAGTGGTAGCGGATGAAGTCCCCCACGCCGGTCCGCCGCTCGCAGTCTTCCGGGACCTCCTGGACCTCAACCACGATGTCATCTTTGGGGTTGAACACGTCCACCATCAGGACGTCAAACACCAGCGTGGCCTGAGGGGGCACCACTTTTCCTGTTGGGGGACACGGCTTGTCATCAAAACAATCCAGGTAACAGTACGTTAGTGGTAATTTCGTCAATGAAAACTAAACAAAAATAATTTCGTCAATACACATATTTCACTGGACTAAAAGTAGACTAGACTAAAACTCTCATTAATAAACAATAACTGGGACGATATCAGTATGCATTTTCGTCAACTAATGACGATGAGACGAAAATTATATGATTTTGTAAAGTCATGTGACACACAGTTGACATACTTCCTTTCAAATCTGCAGCTAGGAAGTGCAACATGCACAAACATGGAACAGAAGTGGATTCACAGTGAAAGGTTTAAAAAAAAAAAAAGTTTTTCAACATTATAACGTAACATTAATCCAATGGCTAAAACGTTCCAACAATAATGTTTATCCGACCGCTAACTAATGCCAGCTAATTCACTAGCACATAGCATGGAGCCATAGTAGCCACTTGTTGATATACAGTAATTGTGTGTCAAGTGGTTTTTCATCAAAAAGATGACAGAACATTTTCTGTGAAATAGTTTTAGAGCCGAAATGTTCAAACATGCTGTAACTTTTGACAAAAAAAGTAAATAAATACATAAATAAATAATACATAAATAAATACATAAATAAATAAATCCATCCATCCATTTTCTCGACCGCTTATTCCTCACAAGGATCGTGTGGGGTGCTGGAGCCTATCTCAGCTGGCTTTGGGCAGTAGGCGGGGTACACCCTGGACTGGTTGCCAGTCAGTCGCAGTACATATATAAATAAATAAATAATACAGGTGGTAAATTATTGTCCTGACTAAAACTAGACTAAAACACTGACAGTTTTTGTTGACTAAAACTAGACAAATAAAATTACATTTTCTTGGACTAAAATAAAGACTAAAATGCTAGACTTATAGTTGACTAAATCAAAACGGGATGAGGTTGACTAACTATAATAAAAACTAAAAGGCATGAAATTGAAACTGGACTAAAACTGAGAAAAAATAAAAAAAAATGGCAAATAAAATTACCACTAAAGTACGTCAAAAAGTACAAACAGGAAGTTGCACACAAACAGGTGGAAGTAACAAAATGGCGGCTGTTCAGTACTGTGTCCTTTCTCTCCGTACGCCAGGAACGGCGGGACGATGATGATGCGCCTTTCTGCGATGCACATTCCCAACAGTCCTTCCTCCATGCCCTTGATCAGGTCGCCTTGCCCCAAGTACGTGTCATAGGTCGTCTTCTTAGTGTGGCTGAAATGCAGACACGCATTAAAAACGCACACAAAATGAATAGAAACACGCACACTCACCTGGACAGAAAAGTCTTCCCGGTGAGCAAGGTGCCGTTGTAGTGATAGCGCACAAAGTCGGAGGCGGCGGCGGCACGTACGCATCGCTCGGGTTTGCTGATTGTGCGGATTTGGATTTTGTCCTCGGAGTTCCAAATGTCCAGCAGCAGCACGTCGTACACTAAGACGGCATCTGGCGGGATCACGCCGCCTGCAAATACACATTTGAAAAGGTTAACAACTTATTGGGGCAAATGTAATTTCAAATAGAGGGTAAAGGTAAAAATAAACACTCAAGTACAGTACAGGTTTCCACCCCGGTCAGGGGCGGACTGACCGACGGGGGTACCGGGTAAATCCTTGGTGGGCCGCCAGTCTGGGCCACACAAAAAAAAATAAAATAAAAAACCCTAGATTTTATTTTTTATTTTTTACGCCCCTCGTGTTTTACAATACACATCGTTTAAGAGAATATATGTACAGCCCACTATATTATAAATACAGGCCAACTCTTCACAAAGCCACAGCGACAGCCGTGTGCAGCCGCGCACTTGCACCGTCCACTTGTGAGGAGGACACGCAGTGCTAGCGCCTGGCGGAGTGATTCGCCCAAGTCATTGCAAACACAAACTCAGAACAATGCAGGCCAACTGACCGTGTATGCTTCGTCGGATTGTCGCTTTGTGATCAATAATAAGCAGCGCTGCCGCAGTAAATTAACTACAAATGAGTGCAAGAGCGCATCAGCCCACAGGTGCGCACCAGCCCCCTATACCCCTTGTTACTATAGCACGATATAGTGAGGGAGAAAAGAGAGAAAAATGTCAAAGAAAAAAGGTGGCTGAGAAGGAAATGAGTGCTGCCGAAGAAATAAGATGGAAGAAAATAATGCTACGTGAAAGTGCAGCCAAATCCTTTTTAGTGAAGGAAAGGGGCCCAAAGACGCTGAGGTAGGTTCCAGCAGCACGTCGACAGATAGGCCCGGTGGAAAGCACATTTAATATGGCTCAATATTAGACCAAGTAGTCCATACATTTAATGCAAATGATTTGGTCATGGAGCATCATTGAAAACTAATGGCATGAAAGTTAATAGGATGCTGCAACTAAGACACGCGAGGAGGAACACAAGGAAACAGCTCGTGTTGTTCGGCGGAAAAGTGAGCAAATGTTCATTGCTATAGGCTGTAGCACTCTTGATTAGACGCACTCCTCATGGGGGAAAAAAAAAAAAAAGACCATGGTTGGATAATACTGAAGAGGTCGCGTATTTTTTTTATTTTTGCCTCTACAACCATTAGTAAATATCATCGGTACGTCACACCGGTGTTGTGATATGTAACTGGAACTAGTTACTGCCTCCAGGCGGAGTGATACGCTGTGTACGATAGGCTTGAGGAGCGTATGGATATGTGTGATTGGGCTTGTGTAGTAAAGAGTGGAGTGCACTAAAAAGATCATCTGAACTCTACCAAAGACTCATTATTGCTTCACGAATAACACAACATGGTGGCAGCGGTAATGGATTGCCTGCTAAACGTCGATGTCTACTCTCTACTCACGGAGTAATTGTCCGAGGATAATTCATTGCTGTTGAACGTGGTGAGTGAGACGGAGCTAAGTGCTAACGGAGGCAAGCTACATATCGGCGGTGCATTGAAGCTACATGTGCAGTATGGCGTTGCATATACCAGTGATGAATTGGTCCGAAGCGGATCTGAGTGAAGCTATAACGTTATTCAGGCAGAAGATGTGTCTCTATTTGGATGATGAAGGAATAACGGATGAAGTTAAACAAGCTCGAAAAATATGCAGAGGTATTGGGGATGAAGGGCTAAGAAGGCTTAATGCTAGTGGACTCAGTGATGATGATAAGAAAGACCCGCAAAAGCTGTGGACATTTTTTGAAGACCAACTGAAGCTGAATGTGAATTTCAGGATTCACAGACTCCACTTAATGCAATTCAGACAAAAGTCAGATGAAAACATTGATGATTTTGTGACTAGGGCGAGAACTTTAGCGCTGAAATGTCAATTCACTGACGCAGAGTTGAATGAACGTCTTATTGAACTCATAATTGCTAGCACCCCACATGATGCACTGAGAAATGACCTGTATGGAAAACCCCAAGGCTATTCTTTGGCTGATGTGCCGAAAGAAGGACGGAAATATGAAGCATTAACTGCGGGGAATGCGCAGTTGAGCCAGCTTGGATTGTCTAAATCAGAAAATTCAGAAAATGTGCATGCCATACAGAGGGACCACACATGTCGGAGATGTAACACAAGCCATCATCCACGCCAGTGTCCTGCATTCCATGACATCTGCAAGGCTTGTGGTAAGAAAGGACATTGCTGTAAGAAGACAAAACAACAACATAAGCAAGATGGTGACATAAGTAGAACAAGTAAGTCACATCCAACCCAATACATGCATGCCAAACACAAGGGATATAAGAAAGGACAGAAATTCAAAATAGATGTGGTTGACAGTCAAGACACACAGGAAGAATTATAGCATGAGTTCCATTCTATCACTGTCAGTGACAAGTGTATGCACAGCATTGAAAGTACAGCACCTAGAGAGGAGGCATACACCGCACTGAATGTGAGACCACCGGATGTGCCAGGCGATGGACATACACTTCGTCTTAAAATTGACACAGGGGCGTCAGGAAATACTCTACCACTGAGGACATTTAGACAAATGTATGGAAGTGGAACGAGAGCACTACAAAGGCTCAAGAAAAATAAGAGGAGGTTATCTGCCTACAGTGGCCATGAGATTCATTGTCTCGGAACCATAACCATCCCATGTCAGTACAAAGATTCCGAATGGATCAATGCCAAGTTCTATGTCGTGGATGTACCAGGACCAGCTGTGGTTGGACTACCCACGAGTGAGCTACTAAAGCTAGTGACTGTACATGTGGACACTGTACAAGGAACAATGAATGACGACAAAGGAGGGAAAACACAGAAAAACCTGCCGAAGATAACAACATGCAGTGATCTCAAGAGAGCATACCCAAACCAGTTTGACAAAATAGGGAACTTTGAACGGGCTGCAAAACTGATTTTGAAGGATGATGCAGAGCCGTTCATCGATCCGCCACGAAAGTGCAGCATACACATTAAAGACAAACTTCAAGAGGAGCTAAACAAACTGGTTGAAGAGGGTGTACTACAAAAAGTGGAACCGCATACTGACTGGTGTTCAAGTTTGGCATACAGTACCAAAAGGGATGGAACCCTACGGATATGCCTAGACCCACAAAAACTAAACTCGAGCCTGAAAAGATGCCCACACAAAATACCAACTGTGGAGGAGCTGAACCCCAAATTTGCAAATGCAAAAATATTCAGCAAGCTGGATGCAAAAGCTGGATATTGGTCAATACACCTGGATGAAGAATCACAACTTTTGACAACATTTCGCACTCCATTTGGCAGATACTGCTGGAAACGTTTGCCTTTTGGACTAAGTGTGTCACAGGACCTTTTCCAGGCCAGGATGGACCAAATTCTCGAGGGGCTCGATGGTGTGGTCAGTATAGCTGATGACATTGTTGTCAGTGGAAAAAATGAAGAAGAGCATGACAGACATCTGATCGGCTTGATGGAACGGGCATTTGAAGCAGGTATGGTGTTCAACAGCGAGAAATGTGCCATCAAGCAGGAAAGCATCTCATTCTTTGGCAACCTTTACACCGAAGACGGCATAAAACCTGACGTGGCAAAAGTAAGAGACATCCAAGGAATGCCGTCTCCTCAAAACAAAGACGAACTGCACAGATTCCTTGGAATGCTCACATACCTCGCAGCCTACATACCCAAGTTTGCTGAAAAGGCACACACCTTAAGAGGGCTGCTGAAAAGCGATGTGGGTATGGGAAGCTGATCATCAGAAATGCTTTGAGGAGTTGAAAGAAGCTATTGCTGAGGATGTATGTCTGAAATACTATGACGCAAGCACACCTTTGACGCTTTAGGTAGATGCATCACAAAAAGGCCTTGGAATAGCGCTGGTACAAAATGACAAACCCATTGCATTTGGATCAAAAACACTGACAGACTGCCAGTCAAGGTACAGCAACATTGAAAGAGAAATGCTGGCGATCGTGTACGGTATGCAGCGGTACCATACTTACCTGTATGGTAAGTCATTCACAGTGATCACAGATCACAAGCCACTGGTCACCATCTGTGCAAAACCTCTACATGCAGCACCACCTCGTCTCCAACGTATGTTGATTAAAACCCAAGGATACAACTATGAAGTCAAATACAGACCTGGAGCGGAGATGGTACTGGCAGACACACTCAGTAGACTGCCAAACCCTGAAAATGATGGTGAGATTCAATTGGATGAACGCATAGATGGAGTCAACGCTGAAATAGACGACCCAGGAAAGTACACAATTGCCATGATAAACTTCTCCTGTGAGAAGCAAGAAGCATTACGCAAACTAACTGCTGATGACCCAAAACTTGGACAGCTGAAAGAACTTATCTACAAAGGATGGCCTGACAGTATGAAGGACCTTCCCAAAGACTTGCGTGCATACTGGTCTTTCAGAGATGAGCTTGCTGTGGAAGCCGGAGTCATATTCAAGGGAAGACAGATACTCATTCCTGAACCATTGCGCAAAGACATTTTGAGTCAACTCCATGTGGGCCATCAAGGTATAGAAAAAACACGCCGGCTGGCAAGAGAAAGCGTCTACTGGATAAAGATAAATGAGGACATTGAGAAGACATGTAAGTCCTGCAGTGTGTGTGCAGAGCATCAGGATGCGAATCCAAAAGAACCTCTCACACCGCACAGCACACCTTCAAAACCATGGCAGTCAATAGCGTCTGACTTGTTTGAAATCAAGGGTCGCCAGTTCCTGCTGACTGTGGATAGATACTCCAAGTATCCACTGGTGGATGAAATGTCTACTCCAGTTTCCAGCCATTCTGTTGCACGACATCTTCAAACATACATGTCTATGTTTGGACGGCCGGATGAAATACTGACTGACAATGGACCACAATTCACTGGACAACCTTTTAAAGAACTGATGACTGCGTGGGGGGTAAGACACATTACAAGTTCACCAAATTACCCGAAAAGTAATGGTTTCATCGAAAGGCATGTAAGATACGTTAAGGCTATCGTGAAGAAAACAATACAAAACAAAGATGACCTGTACATTGCTTTGCTGCAAGTAAGGGCGACACCTATTGACAGCAAGTTGCCATCACCTGCAGAGCTTCTCTTTGGCAGCAGTGTCACTACCCTGTTGCCAAGCCGGACAGATCCAGGAAGAGAGGAACACCGAGAGCATCTGGCGCATAGAGCAGCTGCAATGAAAGAGCACCATGACCGTAGCTCTCACAAGGAACTCCCTGAACTACATCCTGGACAGCATGTGACAATGTGGGACAAGGAGAGACGGACATGGCACCCAGCAGTTGTCTTGCATAAATGCATTGAGCCGCGGAGCTACATTGTTCAAACACCAAATGGAAATAATCTGAGACGCAACAGGAGCCATCTACGTGGACCCTACAACATAAGGATGCAACAAACACAGCCTGTAAGGAGAGTGAACTTTGCAGAGCCAGATATGTGGGATGAAGATCACCAGGATCACAGAGGGCAAAGACAAGAGGATACACCAAACAGAAAAACTAAAACCAATGAGCCAATAAAAACAAGATGTGGAAGGCTTGTAGTCAAACCAGCTCGCTACAAGGACTACGTTGAATAGTGAAGCTATAGAAGAGAAAACAAAAGTCTTTTGCGTTCTGTGTAAACATTTTCTGCAAAGTTGATGTGTTCAAATATGACAAGTTTGTTATCTTAAAATGGATAGAATTAGGATTTCTGTGTAGAACACAAATTTATGTTGATGCAAATCTTTGTTATGTTTTGTTATGGGATCGTTCATGTAAATCAGGGGGGATGTTGTGATATGTAACTGGAACTAGTTACTGCCTCCAGGCGGAGTGATACGCTGTGTACGATAGGCTTGAGGAGCGTATGGATATGTGTGATTGGGCTTGTGTAGTAAAGAGTGGAGTGCACTAAAAAGATCATCTGAACTCTACCAAAGACTCATTATTGCTTCACGAATAACACAACAACCGGGGCCCAGACTGTGCGGGGGCCTATGACGAGAGAGAGGGGGAGAGAGGGGGAGGGGGGAGAGACAGAGAGAGAGAGAGACGTAAAAGACTTTAAAGAGCGCGGCGAGCAAGGTCATGGGAGTAGCAACTTATTTTTGTTATTAAGTGCAGTTAGTGGGATTCAAATCTATGACAAATTACTTAATTGTTATTTGGTGCCCGAGTGATCATTTTGCATATATTCAAACAGATTTAAAAGCTTTTAAACAGAATGTATTTTTGTAGTATTTTTAGTGTTCAATCTAAATGTCACTGGCGGCACGGTGACTGACTAGTTAGCACGTCCGCTTCCCAGTTCTGAGGTCTCCGGTTCGAGTCCAGGCTCGGACCTTCCTGGGTGGAGTTTGCATGTTCTCCCCGTGCCCGCGTGGGTCTTCTCCGGGTACTCCGGTCTCCTCCCACATTCCGAAGACATGCGTGGCAGGTTAATTGGGCACTCCGAATTGTTCCTAGGTGTGAGTGTGAGCATGGATGGTTGTTGGTCTCTGTGTGCCCTGCGACTGGCTGGCAACCAGTCCAGGGTGTCCCCCGCCTACTGCCCAAAGCCAGCTGAGGTAGGCTCCTTATTAAAGCTCTATAGCCTCGTCGTATTAGTTTCCCCTACATATATTCAACATACAGTGGATTATCGTCCAAAAAAACAAACAAAAAAACAAAAACATTTCTTCGCGTTAGTGCAACACACCAGGCTGGCTGGCCCCCTACAATATACGTGTGGGGCTGGTCCATCAAAACTCCCGGGCCACTTTTTCCCCCCAGTCCGCCCCTGACCCCGGTATGAAAGTTACCTGTTCCCACACTCCCATAGGCCAGGTGCGGCGGGACGGTGATCTTGCGGCGCTCATTGACACAGGTGCCCAGCAGGCCGCGGTCCATTCCTTGGATGAGGCGGCCCACTCCCACCTGACTGGTGAAAGCCTTACCTCGGTCATGACTGCATGTAAGCACACAAATGGATGCAATGCAAAATGAAAACGTTGATGGTTTTACAGAAAAGAGCAGTAAGAATTATCCATAGTGCTCCATATAATGCACACACACACACAAATTGTTTATTGAAGCTAAACTATTGAAATTATATGATTTAATAAACTATAGAACTATTCAGATAATGTATAAGGCGGCCAGACACTGTCTCCCTTACAACTTGCAAATATGCTTCCAGGCCAAGGAATCAAAATATGATTTGAGAGAGAAACTTGTGTTTGTACAGAGATGTGTTAGAACTACACTGAAGTCATTTTCGATCTCCTGTACTGGTGTAAAATTATGGAATTCACTAGATTGGGGACTAACTGGAACACAGACACTAGCTGGATTTAAGAAAAAATATAAAGAATTTGTATTAACTAGTTATAGTGAAGAAAATGTTTAACCTGTCTTTTGTTTAACTTGTAAGTGGAGAGAAATAACTTTTGTGTTATCAAAAATGAGGGAGCTTCAACACAGAAATGTAAACACGTCTGACTATGTTGTTGAAGTGCAAGGACATTTAATCTTGAATCATTTGAAAACAGCATCTGTGCTGAGTGCTGAGAAAAGGACACTCTGCTCCAAAAACTTTTGACAAACCAGTATGGATTTAATTAGCTGTTCTCTAAGTGCGTTTGACAAAATCTTTTCTACGATGAGACCTGGACCTACTCAACGTTTATGTCCAAGTGGAACTCACATGTCTGGATATGCTGAAGATTCCTGGGCTAAGTGGAGATCATTGTGTCTGACGCCTCTGGGGGTGGAGGACGTGGAGGACGTATACCTGCTTGCTGTGCTGGTGGTTATGCTGATGCTGCTGGGTATTGGATCCCACTGGCTGTTTCGTACGCTACGAAAAATGTCTGATCGCCAGAAGAATGCAGAGGAAATGGCTGCGGCCACCCTGAGAGCCATCACTGGCGTGCAAGCCGGCCGAACTAAGGCCTGTGATGACACTCCTCTGGTGAAAAACGACCTTGCAGCACTCAACCTTGCCATGAACGGAATGAGGAGAGACATGGCCACAAGGTTGCTTAAACTGGAGAAAAAAGTCGCGATGAACCAAAATCGTGATGAAGACGGATCTGACTGAAGGAGGTGTCGGACACATGGTTTTCACTATGCCCAGTTATCTAAAGCTGCTGGACTGTGATAATCCACATGGTATTAATCAACAAGTGATCAACAAACTATTGGAACGAATCTTCTGTCAAGAACTACATGCGATCAAATCGCTGGTGAAGATGAACTGATTGAACTCTCAATAATCCATTTGCCTGAATCAAAAGTCTCCGAATGTAATCAACTGCATAACTAACTTCATGGACTTGATGAACTGAGTGAAATTTTATCATCTCTGCTGATTCTTAACTACTACTGCTTGATTTTATGCGTCCTAGTATAGTATGGGGGCGGGAATTTATAAGCTTTATGCTTCTTCCTGCCAGCCCTTTTTCTTTGCGGTTATTATATGTCAAAATTGTATGATGAAATGTTTGATTGTCACAATGCTGTCCGAAAGGAAAAATGAACAAATAAATCAAATCAAATCAAAAAACAAACAAAAACAACAACAACAACAAAAAAACAGGTTCTACTTTCACTGTGATGCCACGATGCGTCACACCCTCTCATCCCCCCACCTTCGGAACCAACATACTACCAGGTGCTACTCTTTCATTGTGTTTAAAAAAAAAATTCTTTTTAAACTCCCAAAATTGTGCATTTTATATTTACTGTGTGGATTGAAAATAGTAATAATTAAAGAAAATTAACGATATTTGTTGTCCTTTAGTAATTGAATTACAACAAATACAAAGTACTACGAATCCGAAAAATAACTTAAAATTTAAAGAAAAGTTATTTTTTTGGCCAAAAAAATAAATAACAGCATCAACAGGCTAACTTTAGAGATATCGCTAGTAAAAGATCACTCAAACGCGCATGCTCAGTTCATACCTTGGCGGTTAAACGTAAACCAATCAAAAGTGACGTAACAAACAAACAAACAAAACTTCACCTGGAGTCGAACATCTTTCCGTTCGACTGGAAGGTTCCGTTGAAGTGGTACCGAACGAAGTCTTCAGTTTGGACCTCGCGGGGGCAACGTTTGGGCATATGGTAGCGGTCCACTACGACGTCTACCGGGGGAGGCGGCTCGGCGCGACATTTCACGGCGACGACGTGAAGGAAAAGCAACAGAGGAAACATCCCGACTTTGGAGACTGAGGAAGCCCAGTCTGCAGGATGCAGAATCGAACCAGTAGTACATGTAGTAACATTAGACAGTGTGAAAAAAACCTATTCCGATCATGTGTTTCAAAATAATATACAAATTGTAAAAGTTTGAAAGCGTAGAACTGAACCGTGTGTGAAACAACCCGAAAGAACGGTCATATAAATTGATGTTATTGCAATCCGCCCAACATATAGATTGATTTACACTGCATGGAATGTTAACAGTGTGTTTCTTATCGACTCGACGAGGCTGTTTTTTTATTATTATTTATTTTTTTATTTTGAAGAACGCGGACTTTACGTTCGTTTCCCGTCATTTCTGTCTGATCGTGAAACTTGACTCATCTTCGTCGTGGCTGCTGGCGAAGGGAAAAGGGGGAGAGGGGAGTGGCCCTTAATGGAATTGTGCAAACGTGTAACAAGGTTAGCACAAAAAAAAAGAAGAAAAAAAAGAAGATAAGAATATGATACGATGACGTCATCGGTCAAAAGCTACAACTCCGTTTTGCCACATCTTTTATAGTCCATACGAGTCTGCCAGTATTGTCCCTTTTGTGTCTTGTTGGCTGACGTCAAATATGTGCAAAAAAAAAAATCATGTAGTTATTTTTCTTAAAAAACAAAATGAAGTTTGCAAGAATTTCTGTCTCCACATGTCTCATCTCCGACACACGATTGCAATGTGGCAGGTAGTTAACACGCACATTTAGAGTTTGTACTATATGGTTGAACAGTAATAACTTGAACTGCAGAAATGATATTTTGCGAAAATTACACTTTTTTTTCTTCTTCTTCTTAATATTCTGTTCCAGTTCGTGGTCTTTAATGTGTACACCAGGCATGCTTCTTCAAGCTGGTGTATTTCGAACCTGCCTGCATATCGAACGTTTAAGGAAACTAAAGGGGTGGGGGGTGGGAAGTTGCATTGATTCAACCTATGCTGATTACGTGTTCTGATGTTATTTATTTATTTATTTATTTATTTAGGTTTGCATACATTTCTGGTTCCACTTGTCTCAACTTGTCAGATTGGTTAGAATGTAGGCAGAAAGTGAACACATACAGGCTGAAATGTTAGGATTTTGTTGACGTTATACACTATTTAGACGATGTAATAATGGCATTATTATTATTATTATTATTATTATTTTATTATTATTATTTATTGAAAATTACACTCCCACAATATTGTATTTTGGTTCGTGGAATTCTATTTTCCTATCTAAAAATGTATCTCAACGTGTCAGTTTGGTTGGACTAGAAAGTTTTACTCATAAAATGTTTTAGATATTTATTTTCCTGACTTGTTGGGGTTACAAACGTGTATTAATGTGTTTTCCAGCCATGTGAAACATTTTGGTCAAAGCACGAATAAAACCGGAAACAAATACCGGTCTTCAAAATACATTCGCCCTAAAGAGGACACTGACCAGACACGTTAAAAACAAATAATAAAAAAATAAAGTTTCGCATTTATTTTTAAGACCTCAACCGGATGTCGTCGCATTCGAGGTTTCTAGCTGGACGCGTCTCTCGCTGCCTACGTGCAGCCCGTCGAGGAGACAAGTTTCCACTACTTTTTCGCGACCCTGTCCCGGGAGCGAAGGACGGCGGTCGACGATGCTCCCTCGCGGCGTGGCCACGGTGACGGTGTTAGCGTTTCTAGCCTCGGCCCTCCTCTCGGCTCGGGCCCAGTACGAGAAGTACAGGTTCCGAAGCTTCCCCGCCAGCGAGCTGATGCCGCTGGACTCCACGTTCGACTACGCGATGCAGCAGTACACCGCGCGCAACTGGGCCGAGAGCGTCAAGTACCTGGAGCACAGCCTGCGGCTCCATCGGCTGCTGCGGGACAGCGAGGCGTTCTGCGGCCGCAACTGCAGCGCCGTGAGCCGGGGTGACGAGGAGGACGACTGGCACCTCCGCGTCGTACGACACATCCTCTTGAGGGCGGCGTGCCTGAAGAAGTGCAAGGCAGACTTTCCCGTGTTTCAACTCGCGCACCCGAGCCGAGACCTCCTGGACAGCTTCGAGAAACGGACGCCGTATCGATACATACAGTACGCCTACTTCCAGGTGAGAAAATAGTGCGGAACAAAAGTTGTGTTGGAGCTAACATTCAGGGCAATTAGTTGAGCTTGTGCCACGTCTCCCCAAAACAATCCCCCACTGTTCTCCTGCTCCTCTGGCGGGCTGATGTGGCGAACCCCTTACCCCACCCACCACAACATTAGGCACACCTGCATAATGTTACATTAGAAAACACCAAACCTAAGTGAATGTTTTTGATATTACCATAATTTGACTTACAAGTGAACCCAATTTAAACTGAGTGTCTTCCCTAATGACCTAATGAAATGGCTGGTACATAAACTGTGGTGTTATTACACCGGGGAGTACCACTGGCAATGTTTATTAACTTCTACCCCTCCCACAGCTGAACAACTTGGCAAAGGCGGTGTCGGCGGCCCACACCTACCTGAAGATAACCCCCAAAGACCCCCAGCTTACCAAGAACATGAACTACTACAAGACACTGGTGGACGTGGACCCCTATCTCATCGACCACGAGGAGCAGCCATATGAGGTTCACATATTGTAGTTGAAGCCTGCTTTTTGCCACTAAACACAGCCTGAATTGTCAGTAATTAAAAGTTGTATGTAATGTGTTTAGAGTGTGTTTGTGAAGAGCGTGACGCTGTACAACAGTGGCGACTTCAGCGGCAGCGCTCGCCACATGGAGCAGGCTGTCACCTCCTACTTGGACGTGTACGCCACCTGCGTGGCCGCCTGCGACGGATCATACGAGATCCTCGAGTTCAAGGACTTCTATCCAACGCTGGCGGGTCGGCGCACACACACACACACACACACACGATGTACGCATACGAATAAAGTTCCTGTAATGTGAAAATAAATGTTTTGTAAATGTGACCAACCACAGCGAAGAGAGTTAACTTGTTAAAAGTTTGATGTGCAGTAGCTCCTCTTCAAAGGGGAAGTCAACCCACCAAAAATTTCTTCTAACTACGGTATTCTTGTTAATATTGTGTTTGTGGAATATGAGTTAAGCAGCAAAATCCAGCAGTTTTTATCAATATCAGAAGATTTTGCCACTTGCTGTCGACTAACAACCAATCACATCTCAGCTTCAGAAACAGGTGAACTGTGATTGGTTGTTGCCTGAGTCCTGAGCGACTGTGATGTCATTTTCAGTCGACAGCAAGTGGCAAAATGGCCGCCCCCTGACATAGATTAAAAATGGCTGGATTTTGCTGCATAACTCATATTCCACAAATATAATATTAATCAGAATGTCATTTCGACTAGTGAGATCACATATAAGCATTCCTATGTGTTATTTGTTGACTGTTTTTTGCTTCTGTTCAGATCTGTACTTGGAGGCGCTGAAATGTAAGGTGGGCTGTGAGCAGCAATTGCACCCCAGCGTGGGGGGCTTCTTTGTGGACAAGTTTGTAGCCACCATGTACCACTACCTTCAGTTTTCATATTATAAACGTAAGAGTCTTCTCCCTCTCTCTCTGGTGTGCATAATACAGTACGCGGCTACGATTATACTCTGCCTCCCCCGCCAGTAAACGACGTAAAGAGCGCCGCTCCGTGCGCCGCCAGCTACAGGCTGTTCGACCCCGGCGACCAGGTGATGCGTCAGAACGTGGACTACTATCGCTTCTACCGGGAACAGTGGGGCCTCGCCGACAACGACTTCCAGCCGCGGCCCGTAAGTCTCGAAAGCTCGAGCGTCGGCGCTAACACCGTATCGGCGCGCTAATTAGAGAGCTGGGCTCCTTTTGCCAGCTGCAACGTCACATAAAAGCTCGCTCGGTGCATTTTAATTGGATCGTAATGCCAGCTGTAAAGAAAACGCCAAATTTGTCGCTTGCTGTCGTAAAAATAAAAATGCACATTTGGTTGATGTTTGTGAGTTTTGTCTCCCCCTGTAGGAGGCCTCCATAACTACCATTTTGATGTTTTAGCTTTAATTGAAACAAAAGCGGTTTATCAAGTGTATTTTTTTGCACTTGTTCACAATTTGTCAGCTAGCATTCATTTGTCCATATTAGTTATTAAAAAAATATATTTTACTTTTATATTATAAAGTATTTTATTTAATATGGATGAATAATAATAGACTCTTCATGATCTTTTTTTGATGAATAATGAAGAATACAAAATACAATGTTACAATTATGTGATCAATTTGTCTCCCTCTGCAGGAGGCTTCCAGATATTTCAACCAGACCACGAAACAGATGGACATGCTGCAGTTTGCAATCAACTACCTGCAAACAGAGGACGAGGTACGTACATCACATGGACAAAATGAACATGCACGATTATGTTGTGTATGTTGTGTTTCTGCAATACTTAGTGGAAGGGTGAGGCAGGGGCAAATACAAAAAAACATTACATTTTAGAGCAGACTTGGTTCCAACATACTTTTTTTAAGTGGACATGAGATAAGTCACTTTTTCCCCAGTGAATAATGTATCCAATAAAACTGTCTTTTTGGCCTTGGTGGAAGTCTGCACGCCCATGTATTTATTGAAAAGGGATTATTTTATTCACTTGTAACTTCAACATATAATTTTTACACCTTGAAAATGGATCTCCCCATTGGATAGTCTACCGGCACGGCCGGTTTAGAGTGCCTCGTCATCCATGAGTGTGTGCATGTCTCGGAGACAATGTGGAAGAGAAAGATTTTATTTTATTTTATTTTATTTTATTTTATTTTATTTTATTTTATTTTATTTTATTTTATTTTATTTTATTTTATTTTATTTTATTTTATAATTCCGACATGACAGCCAGCCATGGGCTTCTTCGTGCTGGCATGGCCGCTTTAGAGCGCCCCATTGTCACAGTGTGGAAAAGCCGCAACCTGGTTAATTATCAATTTTATTCATGCAAACCACTAATTCCTCATTTTATAATCTCTCACCAACAATCTCCTCATCTGCAAAAGTGAGCAGTTGTCACCTGACCCTGGCTGAGACAAAAATAGCAGAAAAAATATGCCTTTTTTTTCTTCTCCTATCAGATTTCACGCTGATTTAAGGAGCGCTTGTGGTGTTATGTCTATAAAAGGACGGATTATATATATATAACAACAACAACAAAAGTGGAGAGTAGGCTGTACGGGCCAGATGTGAGGTTGTTTTCCGTCAATGGCGTGTGGTATGTGGTCAGGAGGTGTGGACCGCAAGATGCCATAACTTTCAATCCCCACGCAGAGGAGGGCCACAATTCTAGGCTGACACTTTGACTGAGAGGAAAAGAATCTCAAAATGTCTGCTTACTGTCGTTCTTTGAAGGGCGAGGTGAGTCCAGAAGCAGCGGCCGCCTCCCAGCGCTCCAAGCGTCCCGACGCAGAGTTCGAGGGGGTCGGGGACTACGAGGAGTCGCTCATGTCCGAGTGGTGGCAGGAGCCCAAGACCAAGTGGGACATGGGCGAGGTGCCAGAGTGAACTTTGAACCTGAAGAGGAAAGGAGGAACTCATCATGTTGATCGAGAAAAAAGATTGACATGTTCGCTCTTTGGCTGTCATCAGCCTTTATTATGTGTTGTGTTTTTGTTTTTGGTTTTTTTTCTCTGACTTCATCTGTGCCACACCCTTGCAGGTTCATTTGGAACAAAATCAGCTAATGACGTCCATTTTTTTATACCAACAATTGTCTCCAAATGAAAATATGATCATGTTTTTCTATTCAATTGTATATCAGCTGTATTTTTCTCAGTAATTTATTGTTTCTTTTACGACTGATCAGGGGGAAAAAATGCCTTACATTTTCGCCATTGTCTTTTTCTCTTTCTTTCATGTTGTATAAATATTTTTAAATTGAACATTTTTTTTCAGAGGTTTTAGTTTTACATAAAAAAAAAATAGATCTTTATAAGAGAACATTTTTTTAAAAACTCATATTTATTTATTCAGAAACAATATACTTTATATTATATTCTTTATTATAAAGTATTTTGTGTTTATGCATTATTTTTGACTATATGTGTGTTCTTTAATTATATTATTTATTTTATTATATATATTTTTGAAAATGGTGTTTATTTTATCAGTTTTCTCTATATTGTTTAACTTTACTTGTAAAAAAAAAAAATGTTTAAAAAAAAAAAATGTTTAAAAAAAAAAAAAAGTTAAATATTTTAGAGTATTACGTTATTTTAGAGCAGGCTTTTATCCAAAGTAATTCTTTTTACTACAAGTAAATACTACAGAGTATTTTTGATTTTGTTTTGTTTTTTTTTGTAAAAAGAAAAATGTAAAAAAAAAAAATGTCAAACTACTTTACATTCCATATATTTAGTGTTTCATTAATACGATCTAATTGATAATACAGCGAAATATATCCCACTAAGGGAAAAGGGAAGTTTTTTTTTGGTTGTTTGTTTGTTTTAACACTAACATGAATACTTGCATATTCTTAATCTATACAAACTCAAACATCCCATATCAACAAGACAAGACACAAGTAGAGAATACGTTGAATTTCTTTTATTTCTTTTCCTCTTCACTTGTTTCTATCCTCAAGGCTTTTTTTTCCTTTTTTATTTTGTCTAAATTCAAAAAGTGTCTAAAAATATGGTATTTTTTTTCTCTTTTCAAATGATGATTGATAGCAGCTCTGCACATTACACTACACACGCTCTGTATTCCTACTATGTACCACACTAGTGTATCCCGCACAGTGCAAAGCTCAAATCACACCCAAAAAGTGCACGTTCATGCACAATCACACTCGTGGCGGCTCACGGGAGGGCATGACGTTAAAAAAAAAAAATTGTAAAGAAAATATTGTCTTTCAAATTATTCACCCCTCAACCATATAGCACATTAACATTCAGCATAGCTTGCACATATTTACATAAACAGCTCATTATTTTTGTGACGTTGTTACTGCAGGAAGTGATGCACCCGGGGGCAAAAAAAAAAAAAAAAAGGCGACTTTTCGGAAGAATTTAGTAGGAAATCACACAAAAAAGTGAAGCGCTTTTGCATGCTGATAATTGGGGGGGAAAAAAGTCGTTCGCATGACATCATGTGAGACCTTAGTGTCTATGGTTCACATTTAGCTTTTTCTTTGGCTTTTGTTGTTGTTGACGCTCCAAATGAAAAAGCAGCTTCTGCAATTTTCTGCATCATATCTTTGCTAGCTTATGTTTTCTGAAGACTGAATTTTACACGTTTTTACAGTACCTGTATGTGTAAATATTAACAGTGGTTAACTCCTTTTTACACTTGTATGGCAGTAGATACTGTTAAAATGTTACTGAAAACAAAGCCTGTATAGTTAATAAAGGTTTTAAAGTGGCGCCTTGAGATTTCCCCAATAAAAACATTTGTTGTAATGTGTATTTTAAAAATAGCACTCCGTCATATTGTACTTTATAAAAGAATACAGTAATGAGACATTACATATAATAAATAATAATTCAATCGTTTTTTGTCTTTTGATGTGCCCGCGTTAGCCACCTGGGGGCAGTATAAGAGAGACAAGACCGATTGTTACTGTTTAGTTTGCCAAAAAAATCCAACCCGGAGTGTAATGAAACAGTTTGAAGTTTGATTTTTTTTTTTTTTTTTTTTTTTAAGGGAAAAAAAAAATCATCTGAATGACAGCTCATTTCTGTAAAAACTCCATAAATCTGGTATCTCAGAGCCACTATGTAAAAAAAAAAAAAAAAAAGTTGTTGAAATACTTTTTGTATGAAATCCTACTAATTAGTGTTCTTCCAATCAGAAAGACGAGCTTTTCCCAAACATTAGACATAATTATGACCCTGTTAACGTGACAATGGACAAACACAAACAAAGGGGAAGTCCCTGATGTTAGGTGACATTCTTCTTCTTGTCGTTATTACATTGAAAAGTTGAAGGGCTCCGTAGTGACATGCACACGTTCCTCTTCTGCTCCTTTAAAAACCAAAAAAAAAAAAAAACAAGTGTTCGCTTAAAATGTCCAAAGAGTAAAAAGGTGGCGAGAAGAGACAAGAGTCAGTGAAATGTACAGTCTGGCATTTACAACGAGATACGCGCTGGTCCTGTCAACAGAAGAAAAAAACTCCCACAGTTCTTCAGTCTTCCTGAAACGGGTCCACTCGGACCAGTCGGTTGGCAGTCGGGATAGAAACGGTTGGTCGCTCCTCAAGTTCTTCTTTGGAAAATATGCTTGGAATTATCACTGTAATGGCGAGGCTGCCCATTTGATCCAGATTATGAAGTCCGGGTCCAGATTTGTTCCTGGGCTGTCTTTATCCAAACCAGGTCCAGACAGTCCAGATCGGGTTCAGACTAGGCATGGGACGACTGTTGATTTCAACAACATTGCTGACTTCATAGCCTCTCTCGCTCCCATTATTTGTTTGATTGCAATGACTTTTACCCTTGTTGAAAGTGCTGGCTCTTTGTTTTGTTTTTTGTTAGTTTTTTTTTTTTTATTTGGATGGAGGTGCACTGCGGTTTGGTAGAAGCAGGATTATGCAAAATGTGCTTTATAAAAGAGTAGAAGTATTGGAGCAAATATCACATTTACTAGAGTGACACCCATCCCTCTTTCACAAGTTCAAGTTAGTTTTAATATATCAATATAACTTCTCTTGAAATGAACATTTGCATCCAGCTACGATAGTTAGCATGTCTACAATTGGTCAAATAATTAAATAGCTGATAGGCTAATTAGTACCTCCCCATTTTCTGAAAAACATACTTTCACTGTGGTATTATATTTTAATTCTTTTTAAAAACACCAAGTTGGTTATTTTTATTATAAAGTTAACTAATGTAGATATGGAGCATGTTCAAGATTATTAAAAAAAAAAGGCTTTGAGTTTGCACAAACATTTCAAATAATAAATTTTAGAGCTGCAATTCAGTTACAGTTATAGTGTGAAACCTCAATATTTTTGCTCACGGTTACCATACTGACAGAATGTGATACCGGCCCATGCCTAGTTCAGACCTAGTCCAGATTCGGTCCAGATTTGTTCAGGTCCAGTTCAGTTGAGCACTGGTTCAAATTCATCATGATCCAGTCCAAATAAGTCCAACACAGTCTAGATCTGGTCCTAGTGCAATCCAAGTATAGTACAGATCTTTTCCAGGTTTCTTTAGGTTCAGTCCAGACCTAATCCCAATCTAGTTCAGATCCAGTACAGATATGTGGCTTGTACAATCCCAGGTTTAGCCAAAATTTGGTCCAGACACAATCCAGAGTAGGACCAGACCAGGTCAGGTCTATTTCCAGTTCAGGTTTGGTTCAGGTCGAGGCCAGATTTGTTCCATGATCGATTCAGGAACAGATATTGCCCAGAACCAGCCCGGTTCCATCCAGCTGAAGTCTTAGTCCAGTCAATATCTGGTCCTGATCCAGTACAGATCTGTTCCTTCTAAAGTCTAGGTCCAGTCCAGTGCAGCCCATACTCACTCGAGAGCTGGTGCAATCCAGATTGAGTCCTAATCCAGTGCAGATCTGATCGGGATCTGGTTCACTTCCTTTCCAATTCCAGATCCATGTATCTAGCCAACAATCAATCCAGTTGCTGTCCCGAGCCAGTCGAGATACAGTCCAAATCCAGTTCAAGTTTAGGCCATTTCAGTCCAGATATGGACCAGATCGAGTCTGGATTCAATCCAGATATGATCCAGTCCAGGTTCTTAAATTGGGAGGAAATGTGCGTGAGCTCTTGAGGCTGTGGCAGGGAATGAACCTCTTGAGCATCTTTACCTTATTTATTTACATATTCAGATAGTAAAAATTTCATGAGAAGAAGTCTGTGGTCCAGGCAGGCAGTGCAGACGTCTTGGCTGATTTGCTCTTCGTCCTGATGTTGGCGGTAGACCCCAGAGTGTCCCGCACAGTAAAGAGGACCGAGGTGACAAGGATAGGAGGACTGGAGAGACGGGAACAGGAGTGGAAGACATTTTGTTGTTGTTCCCTCTTCTTTCTCCAACGTGGACAAGGACACCGTGCAACCAAGAAGAAGAAGAAGGAGAAGAAGAAGACAGGAAGTGGCCAAGACACAGAGACTGATGATGGACATCTTATCCTCCACCAGATCTGAAAGACACATGAAAACATGATTATTATATTATTATAATTATTCTTATCAAATAAAGGGGACAAAACATTAGGGACAAGTTGTACCTTCCTCTCCGAATGTTTCTGCAACCACCAAGCATTTGACAAGGAGAAAAGAGAAAATGAACAAATGACAATGAGTGGTGTTAACGCGTGCATTCCTGCAGGCAGAATACAAAGTGACAGGTCACCTCCATGCTGGACAATCAGGCAACAATTCATATCCTCTCACGACTTTTTGTAGCACAGTTGTCATACTTGATTATCTACCATCGCATTACGTTAGATTATTACAGTAGAACCTCTAAAGCAAAAGGAAAATCCACCTCTAATGTCACACAAATTCACAGTTCAATGAGCATTGTGTTGTTTCATAATAATAATAATTATAATAACAATAACCAATAAACGGATTACTTCCATTCCTGCAAATAGTTTCCTCATATGAACAACTGCAAGTGTGGACAGCTTGTACTTGACTTTAGAGGTTCCACTGGCTTGACCAGTCGTGACATGACATGTAGACCCTCACCCGTCCAACCCTGCTGGACAGCTCATGCACACATGCGCCAAACGACACACACTTACCTCTGACCCTAAAAGGATTCCCTCAATTGAGTTTCTGATTCTTTTCAAGCCATCGGGCTGCTGTAAATATTCAAGGGAGGCGGTCCTTTTAGGCCAGAGTCTCAAACGGAGACAAGAAGCGAGGAGCATGCACATGTGAGGACAGCATCAGGCCTAAGCGAAGGGGGAGTGCTGCGGTGGTCCCTGGCAGGCGAGAATAACCCTAAACCCTAAGAGGGTGTACGTTTAGGTGCAGGATGATGACTACAGCCCTACCCAGAACGAGCCCTGGCAAGCTTGTTGAGCAGCGTGGAAGCAGACAGGAAGGACAAACGCATGCCAGAACTCTTACTTAAATCCCCATCCTGTCCCCCCTAGGACTATAGCTGCCAGGAGAATAGCACCTGCGATGGAGCCTATTATGATATTGGTGCCACTGGGACCTGCGCAGAGGAAGGAGGACAGGGGAGGAGGAGGAAACACAACAACACCGCAAGATAAAATAAAAAAAGCACATCAATTGAAGAGAGAGAGAGAGAGAGAGAGAGAGAGAGCTGCCACGTGGCACATGTGTGAGCCTGCTCTCGTCTACTGTATATCTGCGCAAAAAGCGGCACAACCTGGAATATGTGTACCATTCTCTGTGCTTGTATCCAAATTCACAAGGACAAATTTGTCGGCTGCATGACGTCACTCCCGGCGCGGCTCGACAGCACACACGGATTTACACATGGATGGACTGTCGGTCATTGTGCTACCAACAAGCAGCATTGACAGTCCATTCAGATGTAAGTCAATGTGTCCTGTCGAGTCATGGCGGGAGTGATGTCATGCAGCCGACAAATTCAGCCTTCGGAGGACCCGGCCTTGTGAATTTGGACACGGCGTGTGTTTATTAGGGATGTAGCGATAACGGAAATATCATGATATCGCGATAGTAAAACTGCCATAATATATCGTCGTCGTCATGTCACGATATTAAAAGCAGCACATCTGTTAAAAAAGTCAGGTTGATTTTCAGTTCTAGCACCCTCTGGTGGCTATTTTTTTTGTGCAGTTTAATTTTCACAAGGCATGTTTTGGCCCTTCTATGTTCAAAATTCATGCTATTGGTCAGACACAAGGGGAACATAATGTGATAATATTAAATGTTATTAGAGATTGCAGGTTGTTTGAATGCTTTGCTGCGATGTAAAAAAAATCACAATATTGTGTGTTTTTTTAATTTATTTTTTATTTAGTATGAGCTCATTTTTTGTTTACATTATTGTGACCTTTTTTTGTATCGCCAACCTCCCCAGAATATCGTGATAATTATCGTATCGTGACCTTCATATCATGATAATATCGTATGGTTTAGATATTGGTACATCCCTAGTGTTTATTGCGACAAAGTGTCATTTACTGCCACTGTGGCCAATTCTGGAGACTTTAATAGTGAGCTACAGTGGGGGTGCTGGAGCCTATCCAGTATCTGTCTTCGGCCAGCCAATCACAGGGCACACAGAGATGCACAGAACATATTGTTAAGGTTTTTTTTTTACTTGACTTCCCTTAAGTCAACCTCTTTGTGCTTCTCAGAAATACCCTGGCGACTACTGTTTTGTTTACAAACACTAAAAAAATATTAATGAGAAAGGCTGGTGACATGAAAGGAGGACAGCGTAAAGGAGGAAACCTTAGAGAGATGCTGCGCACCTTTCTTTTCCGGGCCCGTCGGGACTGTGGGCTCGGGAATGGGATCAAAGACACTGCAGTCCTTGCCAGTGTAGTCTCTGTCACAGATGCACTTCACCTCATTGCTGCACGTCTGCAACAACAGGAAAGAGTAGATTGACTACTTCTGTCTGCTCAATGTATGAATTCCACACAAGGATGTTGTACCCCGTGGTCAGAACAGATGCGTCCCAAGTTGGACCCAGCGCAGCTGCTGAGGTTGAAGGCCGCCACCGGGAGGCAGCGTCGCTCCAAGCACATCATGTTGGGCCCGCAGGGGGTGCCGTCCTCCACGTAGCCCAGGTCCGAGCCGTCCTCCAACAGAGCGTGGCCGCCCCTGAAAGAAATGTACAGCACACGTTTCCCATATTCGAACTCAACTGCCGGATCAGAACCCCCCTGAGCCAAACTCACCGACAGTCCAGGTACTTGTTCTGGTGGTAGAGGGTGAAGCTTGTCACGTCACCCTGAAGGTCCCCAAATTTTGGCTTTGTGCTGATGTTGGCGCAGAAGAGGAAGCCGCACAAAACGTCCCTAAACATGACATGTACATGTCAAAAGTGGGGAACTCACACACATTCGCAATTGTCTGCCTATAAATTGTTGAATTGTTTGTTGTCAATTGGTTACTTTAAGGCAGTGGTGTCCAAACTACGGCACATTTGCCATTTGTGGCCCGCCATCCATTTTTAAGTGACCCGCAGCATATCCTAAAAAGGATATTGGTTACTAATACATTTGTTTTATATACTGTAGAGCTCCTCTAAATATGCAAATCAATCATTTATAATTAAACAAGTGACAGCATTTCTCTTCATACCACTGTGGTGAATAGGGCCCCACCGATTAATCGGCTGATTATTGGCCTTCAAACATCGGATTTGGATTTAACTGTAAAATTAAATACACAGCATTAAGAATTACACCCAGTGTATATTTAAATACAAAACATGCTTCATTTTTAAAACATCGCTAGCCTAGCGCTAACAGGAAGTTAGCAAACGCTAAGAGGACGTTAGCATGACTTTGCGACTGTTTTTCCTTCCAATAACAAATATCCACACACAAATATTGCGAGAATACATCCCCACAGATGAGATAACACTATGCAAAGGCACAAATTCTTCCCAATGTATGAAAAACAAGTTATTTTAATAGAATTCAATCGCAACTTTCTTCCGTACTCACTTTAAGTGTGTACGCCATGGATGCACGACACCACACTGCCCCCAAGTGGCCAAAATGCACAGGAAGAGTCAGTGTTTGTTCGGTTTTTTCAGTTGCTATTATTTTTGTTTGTTCTATTCTTATTTCACTTTCTTATTCTTTTTATTTTGTCATTGTCCTTTCAAGTTATAGTATATTATAAAGTTGATATTTCAAGGATTCAAAGACTTTCTTTTCTCAAAATAACACACTTTTCCACGACATGGCATGAAATACAATCCCAAGGTCCGGAGTTGAGATGTTTCCACCCACCAACACACTTTCATTCATAGAATCAGCTCATCAGCATGCCTGATAACAATCCTGATCTTAGTATCAGCTGTGATGGTAGGCAGAAACCTGCATCTAAAACCTGCAAGACTCCGGACCTCGAGGACCGGAATTGGTGAACCCTGACCTAGATGCTAATTAAAATTCATAATTCAATTGTGAATGACGACTGAATTCCAATTCAATTTTTGAATTTGTATTGGAATTGGGGGCTGGCGGGTGGCATTTTGTATTTCTGGTCATGGTCGTCACTCACGGCTTGTTGCACTGAAGCCAGCCTTGGCCACCGGTACCCCGACCGCAGTTCCCTTTGTCCGTCCCTTCGGCGTTCAGCTTTTCGTAGCAAAACCTGTCTGCTGAGTCTTGACAGATAAATAAGAACAGGGTGATACAGTGGAATGAAGTAAGTTAGTCACACTCACGCACACGCTGTTAAATACTTACTGAACCCCCAGAGCCCCCTACACTGTCCGTCTCGAGTGCGACATCGCCCGCTATAACAACGACCCTGAATGGACAAAAAGTGGTCAGAATATAGAAAAACAAGTGGAGTTGATGTGGATTTGAAACACTTACTTGATTAGCTTCACACGTGTAGCCATCCAGCTTGTGGACGTTGTGAGGACACTGCGGGAGGAACGCAAAACCACTGTTGCTTTAGAAAATGGACTACACACATGTTGATGATCAGGCCAAGTTTGAAGATTCCCTCCACCCAATTCCAAAGAAAGTCAGTGAAGGCAATAATCAATAAACCATATGGAACTACCTGGCTGGAGTCTCCAGTACAGGTCTCCGGGATGTCACAGTCGTTGACGGCCTCTCGGCATACCACCCCTCTCAGCTCGTACTGAAACGACAAAACAGCCAAACGATTGTTTGTTGACTCTTCCAATAAATGTGTGTCGTACGCACCTTACAGCTACTGCAGCACAGTCCATTGCTGCACATGGCGTCGTGGGTGAGTGTGCATTTTTTACAGCAGGCTCCTCCACTGCGGGCGCACTCCTACAACCACACACACACACAAAATGTAGCTTGATTGTCTTCCTGCAAAAATATGACATCGAATAGTGTCGCACACGGAGATTGATACTCACCACCTGAGATCCACAGTCACACTCTTCACCAGGTTCCACAAAGCCATTGCCACATTCTGGAGGGTCCAACAGCTGAGGGACATGCAAATAAGCATATACAAATAAAGCTCATTCAGATTAGTTAAGTTATATTAGGAGTTTGCAAATAGCTCACTGATCTATTCAGAGAAGATGAATTGATAAAGACATATGGACATTCAATAAACAGCAGAAAACAAGAAAAATAACACTCTATAATATTACACTTTATTAAAAAGCATAGAATAATATAATTATTGAATAGAAGTTTTTAAAAAAATCAAACAGTTTTTAAGTTATGATTATTTCATGGCAACTCCTTCTGGTGTGCACGACTTATAATTCATGCATTTGTTACGTCTCGCCTCAACTACTGTAATGTATTACTCTCTGGTCTTCCCATGACAAGTCTTAAAAGTCTGCAGTTAGTACAAAATGCTGTAGTTAGAGTTTTGACACGGACGAGAAAGAGCTCTGATGGCGTCTTCTTGCTTCAACTTCCTAAATGGACTTTTGCACTATTCTAGTGAATATTGTTTCGTATCACAAACTATGTAAATTGTTGCCCATTTGGCATCCATTACAGCCTGGTCATCCTGGAAGGGCGAGTTCCACATTTGCGGTCCTTCTCAATGTTCCTTATTTTTCCTTTTTTTTTAGTTTTTCTTTGCCATCTTGTGGTTCAATCAGGGGATGTCGTTAATTTTTGTCAACTGTAGGAATGTGAAGCCCTTCGAGACTCTTTTGTGATTAAGGCCTAGATTATACACTTGACTTGACTACTTGGCCACTGAGAATCAGTAGAATACAGTCATGAAGGCACAAACGAAGAAGACTGCCACAACTACTGTCAGTAAGCTGCTGAAATTCAGTTGTACCTCACCTTATGAATTTAATTGGTTCCGTGACCTTGTTTGTAATGTTCTTAAATTGATGTAACTTTTCCCATTGAAATGAATGGAAATTCAATTATAACCCCCAAATTGCATTTTATAATATATATATAGATATATATTTTTCTAATTTTAATTGGTGCATGGTTCAAAATAAACACAATACAACATAAAAATAAGTGAAAATATACTTCATCACTATGAACACTAAACAAGTGCTTATTGTGCTTTTACTTTACGTGAGGGGAGAAGAACAACAGCTCCTCAAATGAAAAAGTGTCTTCTTCCAAAATAGCACAATGATCTTATTCACGTTTTTCTTTTGTCTGTCTAGTTTATTTTTTTTCCACTACAAAAAACAAAACAAAACAAAAAAAAGATCCAGGGAAATTTATATTTCTTGACACTTTAATGACATTAAAGCAGCCTCGAGGAGCCAATTGCGTATTGGTTAATTTGTAGTGTGTTCTATATTTTGTATATTGTCACTAGATTCTTATTTACACATTACATTTTTTTCCCCCATTTCTTAACCGCTTGCTCCTCACAAGAGTCGCGGGGGTGCTGGAGCCTATCCCAGCTGGCTTCGTGCAGTAGGCGCCTGAACCCTGAACTGGTTGCCAGCCAATCGCAGGGATTTACACATTACATGCTTGATAATTTAGTTAAAATTAATGGTGACTATTGGTTCATGCATATATTAGAATTTATTTGTTTAAAAGTAAAAAGAGACAAATTGCTTAGATATTTATTGGAACTATTTTCTGGATAGTCACGTGACATGACTAGTGAATGTGTATGGATAAAACGGCAACGAACTAGACGTTGGACACGTCAAGCCAGCCAAGACCTTTTTTGAACGTGCTTGTCCTACTATTATTATTTTTTATTTGTCTTTTATGAAATAGTAAATATCAAGACGTGGTCCTGTTGTTTGCGTTCAAGACTAATCGTTAATCTGGCTTCAAGGGTGTTTGTTTTTGTGGAATAACACCTACACAGCCTCTGTTGTTTTGGGGTGTCTACAGCCTTTAATTAGTCTTAATTAGACCTCAATCATGACTAATTAAGAGTTAAAAAAAAATAGCACAACTATGGCAATGAATTATGCACAGAGCCAATGATGGTTAGCACGAGATGTACAGTATAATACGTCCACTCACCCATGCTGAGACGGTTCGCATAATTGAACATGTAAGAAAGTCGAGGCATATTTCCTACCAACATTTTGTTCATAACTTGAAAAGTTTGTAAAAAGTGTTGATCGTAACATGAGGTTCCACTGAATTGGTTGTTTTTCGCAGAGAATCAAGAAAATATGTCAATAAATACTGTTTACATGTGTACAAATGATGCACAGTTTATGTTCAAATATCCATTGCTAAAGCCTTTACCATCATCACGGAGATGCGTTTTGCTTTATGCCGTTTTGCAATGTGTGCTACCATTAAGCTAGCAGAAGGCAAAGTGAGGTGGTTATTTAAAATACACAACAGTAGATGGATGGATGGATGGATGGATAGATAGATAGATAGATAGATAGATAGATAGATAGATAGATAGATAGATAGATAGATAGATAGATAGATAGATAGATAGATAGATAGATAGATAGATAGATAGATAGATAGATAGATAGAGAAGATTAGATGAGCAGACAGACAGACATTCATCGGTCCTCTCACCTTGTTGGGCTTATTGAAGAGGCAGCTGCCACCTCCCTGCAGCAGGAACTGAATGTACTCATCCACGCTGCAGCGAGAGAACTTTCTGGGCAGATAGTATCTGCGTTAGAAAGCACACCAAAAAAAAAAAAAAAAATGCAAACATCAACAGCATTGTTAAATGAAAACAGTGCAAAGATAAGACGGTGCCAATGTGGTGGGTGTTAATGGCGTTATGTTACAATGTGACAGAAATGGAACCATCTGTAGTACTAATGTTACTCAAATTCATCAAACTGTGTATTGTGCCATCTGCTGCAATGCACCAAACTCCTCTTTAGATTCACAAAGTGACTTTTTTCCTGCTCTGTACAACCTGCTTGTACACTAATGTCTCTTTTGCTCATACATGTAAAGGTGACAACAGGTGGCGCTGTAATCAATACGAGCATTAATGTCTGCAATGAGAAGTATGAAGAGAGATGTTTCAGAAACATCTAGATGGAAAACAGAATACTCAGCCATATTATTCTTTATACAGTGCATAGAATGATTAACATTATTGCTGTTTACTGTATGTCTGTAGTAGGTGGCAAGGCAAAACGCACTAGAAGAAGCAAGAAATGTGTCAAACACGGTTTAATTCTTTCCATCCTACCCAGTGTCCTCCATAATGCAGCCCAGCCAGGTGTCAGGACACCTGCAGTCTCCTGGGGAACAAAAAAAGCAAGAGGAGTTCAGGATTATGTGATGAAAACACATACAGGAAGACGAGGAGTTAAGACTCTCTCAGCTCCAGTGGTGTCACTGAATAACGACACAAATGACCCTTCAACATTCATCAACAAACTCATTGTTCAGCGGCAGCAATGTTCCAAATGCAGGTGATAAAGCAACACAAGTCGAATTACAAAAGTGCTGGTGCAAGGATGTTCCTTCAAAAAAAAAAAAAAGAGACTCCTGCATTTTACTGTCTCAGCACCTATACATCACATCCTACCTGCAGAGTTACGTGCGTTGTTCCACTTCATCCCAATGTTCTGGCCCAAGCTCTGGCACAAAGTGATGGCCATGGCGCCGACATTCCCAAACTGAAACAACAAAAAGTCAATCAATCAGTGTCAATCAAAACTGAGCCAAATTGGACCTTAAAGGGGAAGTCAACCCCGCAAAACATTCTTCACCGTAATATGTTTTATGCAGTCCCACTAGTCTAAATATATTATTCTGGTATTCTGGTTAATATTGTGTCTCATATTCCACAAATATAATACAGGGTGTTCCAAAATGTTTTGACCCCATTTTGTAGGCCAATAATTTTGACAATTTTCGTTGGAATTTTCACAGCTTGTGTAGAAACGTTGCAAGTTTTTGTATGTAACGTTTAGCATTTCTATCTTTTCAGGTTAAGAAATGCTCACTTCAAAAAAAAAATGTTCACTTCAAAAGAAAAGGCATTTTGCGTGTTAGAGTATGCTCGGACTAAGTCACCGAAGACAGTCCTTCTTCACAAATTTTCTTTTCATTGTAAATTTAACCAATAAAACTTATGACCTTCAACTTAAGGTGTATTTAGCTTCATTAAGATCCATCAAGTAGTTTCCGAGATATGTGCATTTAGAATGGGGTCAACCATTTTGGAACACCCTGTATTAATCAGAATGTCGTGTTTAGACTAGTGAGGTTACATATAACATATTATTGTTAATCATGTTTGAAAAAATGATCACAGTTGACTTCCCCTTTAAAAGTGTTAGATATACTGTATATAAATAGGTCCCCTCACCTCATTGATGCCCCCTCCCCTCGTCGGCGAGCACACCCCTCCCGTGTATGCCGTCCCGCTACGGCCGCTCTGAAACGTGCGTCCTCTGCAGAGGCGTGCAGGACAAACACGTTAAAAGCATGACGACGGCACCTTTAACAAGCTAACTAGCAAGTTAATCTACTCACGAGAAAAGTTGGACAACGTCACTCTGCTCACGGATGTTGTCCCGCCTGTACTTCATAAAATTCTGCAGCGTGGTCAGAGGGTCCTCCACCACTGGCACCATGTTCTTTGAGGTCCACGTCTCCATGGCGACCAGGACGATCCTCGTGTTCAGCTGCTCCTTGTAGATCTGCAATACCCCAACACCCCCCACAAAAAAACAACTTTTGGTTATGAACACCCACCTTTTGTTTGACTAAACGTTATTGATCAATAGGTGGATGCTAATCTTCTAACTGGGCCTGCCAAATTACAAAATTGCTGCACAGTTCATTTTGTGTGTGTTTTTTGCATGAATTAGTGCGTTTGTGTGTTTATGCTGTATGCAAGGATGCTAATCCCAGCAACAACGTACCGCGTCCGCCATGTTGACCACCGCTTTGGCAAAGTTTTTCGTTTGGCTGCCGGAGCGTCGCAGCTGTACAATCTGTGAGGAGACAAATCATGCACAGATTGATGGAATGCCACTCACACACACGGCATGAGTGTATAAAAGAGGTATCTGACACCTTTTTTGTTGCCACGCTCCTGTTTGGAAGGCATGAACTGGTTATTTATATACAACCTATCCATTTTCTACAGCACTTGTCCTTAGAAGTGGCAGCCTAATCCATCTTACTTTGAGCAAGAGGCAGGTTACACCCTGGACTGGTTGCCAGTCAATCACATGGCACATACTGCAGGTTTTAATGGTATGTGATTACCATATTTTCCGCACTATAAGGCGCACCGCATTATAAGGCGCACCTTCAATGAATGACATATTCTGAAACTTTTTCCATATATAAGGCGCTACAGTAGAGGCTGGGGTTACGTTATGCATCCATTAGATGGTGCTGCGCTAAAGGGAATGTCAACAAAACAGTCAGATAGGTCAGTCAAACTTTATTCATAGATTACAAACCAGCTTTCTGACAACTCCATTCACTCCCAAAATGAATAAACAGCTGTTTTATTATTTTCTCTGGGTAAAGTATTAGTATTAGCTAGCGATCCAAGATGGCGGGATCTTCTGCGCATCGCGTCACCGATCGTGCAGGGTCACCGATAGCGTCTTGACAGCGAGACCTGTTGCGGCTCAATATTGATCCATATATAAGGCACACTGGATTATAAGGCGCATGGTCAGCTTTTAGGTGCGACTTATAATGCGGAAAATACGGTATTGATTATATCATTAAAATCAACCCTTCCCTGTCAGAAAACCCATGAAACAGGACACATCCACAGGCTACAAATGCTCACCATATCATTGTCGTTGACCACCATCAACTCGATATATTTGGTCTCGGTCTGCACGGAAGGTCTGCGAGCAAACCTCTTGGACCGCCTCGGCGCCCCCTTTTGGTCTTCGCCACCGCCTCTGTCATCCCACACGTTGTCCTCTGTGCAGTCTTGGCACCCACGTGAACATACACAAACATTGCAGTTCATTATCAAAGTCATTAGGAAAGTAATTATCACCTTATCTGCATTAATCGCAAACATTCTGGATAACAGTCCAAAGAGTTTTTTATGTGCAGCAAGGAAGCGCAAAAGGAGAAGTTACATTCTACACCAACACAAGGTTGTTTTGGATGTTGTCAAATCAAGCGCACTAAATGATCTTGCCAACCTGTGCAACGGGGGGTGAGCCTGAAATCTGGCATCCTTTGGATCAGGTGGGCGCCATTTTCCTACAACGCAATGCAACCAGGTTACATTAGAACCCTCACCATCAAAATATAAATGCATATACTGTACATGGGCGGGCCAAACATAAGGTATACCCTTTTTATAACATTTTTAAGACACCATGAAAAATTATTTGCAATGACAGATAGGACGGAAGGAAGGCAGAAGACTATTTTAAGCAAAGGAATGATGCAAATTAAAAAGGGTCTGATGGAAGGAAGGAAGGAAGGAAGGAAGGCCCACCTTGTATATACCATTGACTTAAATATGCTATTTACCTCATTGCTGTTATTGTGAACAGGCTCAATCCAGTAAGAGAAGAGGCCGTCTGAGAACATCCCACTTTGAATAAAAAAAAGCCCCCACACAAGATGAATATGTTATAAAGTGCATCAAAGGTCAAAGTGGGGCTGGTGTGGTGAGTGAGGGGTGTGTGGCGGGGTGCTTACCACAGGCCATGGCAGGTGGAGAGGGCCGCCCAGGACTCCGGCTCACTTCGTAACCTTCCCTGGTAGTAGCAGTGCTCGCCTCCCTGCAGACACACAAACATGAAGGTTTCACATAACTTGCAACACACACACTCTGCTACTTCACAGCTTGTCGTGAAAGGTCAGTGATGAGGTAAAAAAGAAAAAAAGAAATCCCCCACAGTGGAAGCGTTTGTGACCTACATGTGTCCCGTACTCGTCTCCGAATGACAAGTGAGGTAGAAGTCGAGTCTTCCTGGAAGGAGCTCTTCAATAAATCAACACAGGAAGTCATTTGGTAGCACCAGCACATCACTATATTTGTCTTTCATGTGTTCAAAAAGTGTAAACCGAGAGTAACACCAAAATAATTGAAATTATTTTAGGTTGATTGGAAAATAATGAAATCAAAATAAACAATAGAATAAAAGGCAATACAAAGGTGGAAAAAAAGACAATCTAATCTAACCTAATCATTAATGGATTTAGCCACAGCTGAAATAAAAAAAAGCAATAGAGAAGAGTTGAAAAAGTTTTAGAGAAATGTTTGGACATGGAAGTAAACCATGTGACATACAAGATATTTTATTCCATAATTGCACAAACGCTTTCAATTTAAGATTGGAGTTTGTTGAAGCAATTAATCTGCGATGAACGAGGCTGTCGCCGCCGTCGTGCTCCTCAAACGGAGGTGTGCTATTTCAAAAGAAAAGCCCAATTCGGTGACGCACGTCCCCAAACGCATCACGCCTCCTCCCACGTCCCGCGGCGTCACGTGATGCCTCTGTCAAGCGGCGCCACAATCTGGCCTCCACACGGGACTCCATCTACCCACCATCCTTCCTTGACTCCTTCGAGCCACTCGCAGCACACGGGAACGCTTTTTGACTCCCATTTTCCCTCTTCTCCCCCATCCACCCTCGTCTCGCCGCTGCCAAGAACTTAATGACGCTGCTGAGCTAACTGGTTGCCATGGAGACAGACTCGCCATTGGTCAGGATGACGCAGGCGGAGAGGTTGGGAGGCTCGTTGGGCAGCAAAGCAAAACATTAGCATGCCTTCTGGCTAGTTAGTAGATTGCATGTGAAATCCTCATCATTTTACTGTTGCTTCTTTGATTTCAAGCATAAGCTACGTACAGTATGAGTATGAATGTAACATCCAAAAATAGAAAATGGTTACGTGGCAGACTATTTCTGAAGCGCTTTCCAAAAATAGTACACATTGTGACAATTAAAACCATCAACAATGCATAAAAATATCCTACAAGAAAACGTGTGTAGCCGAAAATAGAATGTGCAGCCATTCCATTAGTGACATCTGCACAGATGTAAAATGACAATTATGGGTTGCAAGCATTGTAGAGCTATGGACTGACCAACCGTCCAATCAGAGTGCGCAGATTTCATCCCTGTACATTGTGGCTGACCAATTTAGTGATAACATCTACATTGTGATGCTTTTCTTTGGACAGAAAAAAATGTTTTTGTTGTACGCGGCAACCTTAAATCTCTAAATATGGTCAATTTCATATTTTTTCACTAATCGATTTGTTAACATTGGTAGCCCGTCAGCCATGACGGTAAGTTTTACAATCAAGTCAGCCTTTCATTTCTCTACTCATGGCTCTAAGACTTTTGAAATAGTTTGGGAAAATGATGTAATTACAGTTGTTAATTGTTTGTTCAGCCTTTTCTCCAGTGGTGGCCCATCAATAGGCCGCCGCCCTCCCGACCAGCTAAGTCACACTGAATTATCTCTTGCGTCTCAAATGATGACGTACAAAGTCAAAAATATTGCAGTTATGAAAAATCAACCAGTTTTTATCCATTTGCTTCATTTCAAATTGAAATCAGAGAGCCCACGTGCTCAGCATGCAAACATCATGTGACCAAAACCCAGCAAACCGGCAAGCTTGCTTCCTGGCTACTGTTGAGCAAGACAACAAACTGCCGACTGTGGCAGACATTTGATATTTCTGGTTCTTACCAGTGACTGCAAGGGTCGGCCATCTGGCGTAAAATGGCGCTCCACATAGTCCGAGGACAGCAGGTGACTGCAAGGAGAGGACACACGAGGCGCTAATGTGAAACATCTGCAGCAATGACAGCATTGACGTGTCCATACAAACAAGCTGAGCATGCAGTACTAAACTGGTTTAGCTCCAGGTCCAGCGTGAAGGTGCGTCTGAAGGCTTCCACCTGGAAACAGCTCTGCGCCAAGTGGACGGCCTGCCAAAAGAACATTTTTTAAAAGAGAAATCAATCAATGACGAGACAGTGTGCCGATGCGTCAAAGCACAACAAAAGATTTCTATTTAAGTGAGCCGCACTTGTGAAGCACCATGAATAATGTGGGAGAATCAATAGCGCTTTGAAAGCATCTCGCCACTTAAACTACTATGATGGATGATGACGGAACTTCTCAGGCTGGATGCCGGCCAGCGTGGTGAGCGTTGAGGTGAGGAGGCAGTGAGAGGGCTCAGCAGAGAGAAACGTACTGCAGAATCAACAGAGAGCACCAAGCGGAGCTTTGATGGATGCTGCAGTGACTCACTCGGCTTGGACAGTAAAATAGATCAAAGCCCACATACATAAAGTGCATCAAATTTAAGGAAACAACAATTATACTTTGTTTGCCTCCTAACATTTAGAGTTCAAACGCAAAAGCAGTTTTGTTTTTTTTGTTTTAACCCTGGGCAGTATCTTATTTTGAAATGACTTGGTCAGAACCATCAAAAAGCCGAAAACCGGTCACAATAATGCCTAAGGATTTGAATTGTGGTGTCTAGGTCAAAGCAAAAGAGTATTAATACAAAGGAAGCAGTTTAGAGGCTAATTTGGAATAAACTGTTTTTGTTTTTTGTTTTTTTAATTCTAACAAGCCTTACAAAGAGTTAATTGACGTCAGAGAGAAAACCAGACAACTAAAAAAAAAATTTTTTTTTTGCAAAAACAGTTTGTCACAGTGACGTCAGAAGGCATGTCCAATAGACGAGGGGCTGGCAATGGAGTTAGCCCAGAAGTTAAAATGTCAACTTGGTTCAATAGGTCGCTTGCACATCGTAATGCATCATGGGAGTTTTTCCTTCGGGCGCCATATTGGGTGTCCGCCGGTTCACAAGGTACACTCGCGAGTTACACGGTAGAGCTTATCAACCTGATGTAATTTTCGCAGTATTTTCACGATTTACCGGAAGATCAA
The DNA here is from genome assembly GCF_051991245.1 of Festucalex cinctus. Lineage (NCBI taxonomy): Eukaryota > Metazoa > Chordata > Actinopteri > Syngnathiformes > Syngnathidae > Festucalex > Festucalex cinctus. The sequence goes on from NC_135411.1 coordinate 55,074,358, forward strand.
AAACAACGATACAGGCAGAAGGTGTCTCTGTGTGGCGGGATTGATCCTAATTACGTCCTGACCAAGGGTGATTTTTTTTTTTGACGGAGAAAGCTTGCTGGCCAAATGTGACATCTCTGGACATCTTTCCCTACCTCGTGTTGACAACATGCTCCATAACACGCCAACAAATCCCTGGAGGCTTACAATTATTTTGTAAGCGGGTGGATACAGAGTGTAAACTTTAACATCGCATCAGAAGAAATGGTTGCTGTTGCACGTAAGTAAACCACATGGTGTTGGTAATTCTGCACACAAAAATGTTGATTTGTTCTCAGGCTTCCTGTTATCATTGTGTTTACATGCACAGCTGGGTTTACCTGATGTGGTTTTTCTAATCATTTTATAACAGGCAAATATGGCAGAGCGTATAAGAATAAAAAGTAACTATGCACAGCCTCCCCGTGGCTTAATTAAATTTAATGCTACCCTTTCACTAGTTACATGTTACTTAATCAACTTATTCTAAATGGTTAAGGTTAACCACTCTCAGAGGACGTATTTTTAGTTTCAGTTTCCAGTACAATAAAACGTGTTCATGGTAACTACTGAGCATACTGACAGCTTTTCTTATGATCTCACGGTTAAGGAGGCTGTCACAACACCCAATTTCTGTCTGGTGCCGGATGGCAACAATTCCCATCACTTGTCACGACAACACCAATAGTATTACCAGGTATGTATGGCTTTACTTTTTGTAGTTTCTTATTTAATTCTATGTTTCATATTTTCATTACAATGTTTGTAATATTTCCAGATTCAGGCACAGATGAGTTTAACTGGACGGACTTCTGCGACTTTGTGGTGTGGACAAAGTGTGATTGAGCGAGTCCACCCAGATCGCTCGTTTTGGCCAGTTGGAAAAGCCAGAGTTTTTTTTCCCCAAAATCCCCTCCTTACCTGAACTGCTCGGGAGAGCATTTACTAGATCAGCAGTGGACTTCCAGTGTTCCTGCTCAGCCGCTGTCACCTACCACTTGCTCATGTACTTCAAAGATGCGGAATAAAGTAGTTTTTTGTGCTGCAGCAGATTGTAAAATCAAATGATATCACTTGAAGTGTGCCAATCTAGACTGCCAAAAGGACAGTGGTTTTGTGACAAGTGTGAAACAAGGATTATTGGGAAAACTGTAACACAGTACTGGTACTTGTCTTACATTAAACAAATTTAAAAGAGAGCAACTTTTTCCTCTGTACATAGCATAATGAAAGTCATTGCGTACCCCATCAACATTACATCATACCGTCATGGTAGGCACCTGTGCTAAAATAAACTACATTAATTAACGGTTCAATTTTATCCCTGAAATTACTACATCTAATCATTATTCACTTCATTTTTTGTGCTTTTAGAAATAATAGAGATTTATGCCATTACTTTAAGAGGGACCATATTGCACATTGAGTCAAATCCTGTCATTTGTATTATGTATAGCTTTGTAAACAAACCCAACAATAGAATTTGTATAAACGCTGCCTTTATTAGCGCCAAACAAACAGTCGCATGTTGTCCTCCTCCAATGCTTTGATGCTCGCCTTCGTTTCCATCATGTCATTGGCAATCAAGTCGGTGTGGCATGAGATCCCTAAAGAAAAAAATAAAGAAAAAATCACAAAAAAATACGGTACCAGTAATAGGTTTAATATAGTAAAGTAGTATAGTTTTTTTTGTCAGTGTAAAAGAAATGTACACATTTTGTTGCATTTTTTAATGTATGAACATTGCTACAGGCAAATACTTATTTCTATAAACACGTCCAAATGTCTCTAAAATATAAGGTGCGTGTACACACACAAACAAACACATACATTCACTCATGCATACAATATATCATGTAATGAATTCTGAGTGGCATACCAGAGTCAATGATGTCAGCAGTACTTGAGGGTACAGGTTACTGGAGCCATCTGGCTGCATAACTGCAACAATCTCTGCCACTTCGAGTCGTCTTTTCTTTGCTTGTCTCTCCTGTGCACGTTCATATCTTGGCACCGACTGGGCTGAGACATAGATGTAACTTGGGACCCAACTTTAATGTTGGAGCCCAGTCGGGATGATTGGACAGAAAAAGGGGCGCAGGGCGACCTGTTAAAATAAACAAATATATAAACAAATAAAATATGGAAAGACTGGTTATTTTACCGCAGTAGGGTGGCCGTGAATAAGTTCTTTAGCATGATGTGTAGGCTACCGGGGGTCTGTTTTCTTGCATCACCCCCGGGGGTCTGTTTTCTTGCATCAGCCCCTTCTGTCTCTTTTTTTTTTCCAAGTTTACATTTTGCCACCAAAAAACATGTTATCGGCATTAAAAGCCCAAGACTAATATATCCAATTTCAGCAGTAAACACTTTGCACTGGCACTACTTGGGTGAAAATGTTCGATGTTAGCTTTCGGCTAACGTCCGCTAGCCAGCTTGTACTACCGAACTTGCTTGCTCATGAATCCAAAACATAAGCAACTTGCCCATATATGGGCGGTCGAAACGTTATTAATCCTCATGCATTAAATAAAGGTAAACAAGCTTACCGCTCAAAAAGTGATCGCTGCACACACGAGCCCAAAGTAACGACTTCCCTCCGGAGTCCGCACTCCTCTGTCTCCAGGCCCTGGTTCCTAATTATTTTCGGAATTCGGAAGAAAGACCGACCATTTTCCCCCTGGGCTTTGTTCGAACAGCCAACGATGCAGCAACAATGTACCATTTTAAACGCAGACAACAAACGTGATAGATACGTGTTAGACCGAATCGCTACGTAAATGGAGGCCACCCAGCATGGCGACTACGACAAATCCGAGGCGGAAGTGACGACATGTGCAAGCGACCTATATACAAACACAGTGTGGAACAGCTTAAACGTTGGTTGACATGCAGAGACCTCAAAGTTGGCGAAAAGAAAGCAGTTTTAGTAGGAAGGTAATCTGGTGCTAGCTAGCTCATCTCATTTTGCTAATTGTCTGGGATGTCCTCTTCTTCCAAAATGACCTTATGCTGGTGTCGCTACCCTGTTTGTTTGGAATTCTGGACCTTGTGCATATTAATGAGAATAACGTGACCTCTTTTGAGATTAACCCACTGTCGTTCGCTTAACCAATGAGGTTGAGCTTCAGCCCACCCCCAAATCCTCCAGCTCCCGCCCCCTTCTATACACGTACAAATCACGGACCTCTACGAGTACGAATCGTTTTGCACCATCTGTAGCGAGAAATTTGGTGCAAAGGTCACGTGACTGGACAGCAGCAGAAAAAACACTTGTGACTCCTAGTGGCGACTTCTTTGACTACATACAAGTTGTCATTTCTACAGGTACAAATCATGACGTTTACATAAATAATAAATAATAAATAATTTACACTTCTTTTTACAGGTACAAATTTTGTTTTTGTTTTTTTTAAAAGGTACAATTTTTTTTACGCACATTTTTTTTATGTACAGATTTTTTTTTTTACGTACAATTTTTTTACCTACACGTTTTGTTTTTTTTACAGGTATATATATATATATATATATATATATATATATATATATATATATATATATATCCATCCATCCATTTTCTTGACCGCTTATTCCTCACAAGGGTCGCGGGGGGTGCTGGCGCCTATCTCAGCTGACTCTGGGCAGTAGGTGGGGGACACCCTGACTGGTTGCCAGCCAATCGCAGGGCACACAGAGACGAACAACCATCCACACTCACACGCACACCTAGGGACAATTTGGAGCGCCCAATTAACCTGCCATGCATGTCTTTGGAATGTGGGAGGAGACCGGAGTACCCGGAGAAGACCCACGCGGGCACGGGGAGAACATGCACGTCGCCTCCCAGTTCTGAGGACTCCGGTTCGAGTCCAGGCTCCGGCCTTCCTGGGTGGAGTTTGCATGTTCTCCCCGTGCCCGCGTGGGTCTTCTCTGGATACTCCGGTCTCCTCCCACATTCCAAAGACATGCATGGCAGGTTAATTGGGCGCTCCGAATTGTCCCTAGGTGTGGTTGTGAGTGTGGATGGTTGTTGGTCTCTGTGTGCCCTGCGATTGGCTGGCAACCAGTCCAGGGTGTCCCCCGCCTACTGCCCAGAGCCAGCTGAGATAGGCGCCAGCACCCCCCGCGACCCTTGTGAGGAGTAAGCGGTCAAGAAAATGGATGGATGGATGGATATATATATATATATATATATATATATATATATATATATATATATATATAATTTTAAAAACCTGAATAACACCTGCAGTGCACTGCACCTTTTCTAACCCGAATATTTGGTCACATAAACATCTTACGTTTGCCACTCGCTAAGTGAGTCTTGTTGAAGATATTGATTTCTCCATGGCATTTTTGCGTTATTTTAAGTCTGTATGGTGAAAATACCACAGCATTTAACATTAATACAAATACAAAATATATGTGTATATGTCTGGACGTCTGCTGTGCAACCCACAAGCAAAGGTAAACAAACATGTCAACGCAGCACAGAACCACACTTTTGGAGCAACGAGGAAACTGACTACAGAGATTTTATTAGTGTGGTGAGTGACATGAAAATAATGTCTTTTATAAGTCCATAGAAAGTTAAAAGCAGAAAAGACGTCTATTAGCAAAATGCTTTTCTTCATGTGTCGCAGTATATACAGTATATACTGTATATAGGAATAACTTTGTTCACTCATGCATATAAACGGTTTATCCCAAATGTTTCAGAAACTGAAATTTTGACCTTAACCTGAACATTAAGTGCATGTAAATGGTACTTCATTTATGGAGCACTTTTCCACCTTACAAGACCCTCAATGTGCTTTACATTTGACTACTCATTCACCTCCTGATGACGCAGCATCAGGCACAACCGAGGTTCAGTTTCTTGCTCAAGGATAATTCGGCATGTCCACAATGGCATGGGATCATACCAACAACCTCCGAGTTGCAAGATGACCACTCTAACACTGAGCCATGCCACCCCTAGATGTGCTTCCTTCGTGCTATGTAAGTGCTTCCAAACATGGCTCTGGCTTCCACGCTCCAAAAAATTGCATGTTCGGTTTATTGAAGATTGCGTGAGTGTGAATACCGTACTTGTTTTGAATACTTATGTTTCCCGCTTCCAGTCCAAAGTCAGCTTGAATAGACATAAGATCACTCACAACCCTAATGGGGATAAGTAGTATAGAAAATGGATGGATGAAGTGGTTGTAAGGAAGTAAATAATGGAGTACATACAGTAGCCGACTACAATTCCCAATACACTCCACTCCAGTGTTATGTGACTGGAAAGGAAAATGTTTATCCCAAAGTGCTTGTTTTAATATTTTAGTAAACAAAATCGCATCAGGCCCAAAAACATGGGATACATATTTGTCCAAACTCCTACAACGCTTCCACTCCTGGACTGCATCATCTGGCATACAACGGCATCCTGTCACATGACAGGAAGTAGCTGACAGTCAAGCACTCCGACTATGCCCGTGGCTCACTGCTGGCACGGACCCTCTTCATAATTAATGGGGACATACTTCTACACACCACTGAATAAATGAAGCCAGTGGGAGCCCCGGCAAGCCCGCCCGGATGATGCGATGTGATGGCAAACGAATGGCCGGCATACACGGAAAACACGCTAAAACGAAGAGAAGAAGCCTGTATACAACCGTGTTCGCACACAAAGCAGGTCAGGCGGCGTGAGTGAAGGCGGTGAGGCGAGTAGCATCGACATTCCGGGGGATTCGCGCCGACTAAATGGGTCAAAAAGAAAAGGCACATGCTGCATAGACGCCACCTTGCATTGTAGCTGCAGAGGGATGTTCGACACAACAAGAGGGAGACTGACAGGCTGTCGTCTTGATGCCGTCACGCCCACACGTGTCAAGACAGACATGCCAGCAAAGCGCGCCTGAAAAATTATCATCCAAACTGCTACAGGAACCGGCCAGAAGACATCAGGCAACTGATTGTGAATCTTGAGATTGATGCTCCAACATCATGTACATTGTCTATTAGGAATTGTATCCCGACATAGGTGGGGATATTTGAGAAAATATGGGTGAAGTCATAGCTGAGATGGCAACAGGAGACAGGAGTTGGATTTATTGACACATGCAACGTTTTTGTGTCACATAAGATGCAAGAGGTTAAAATTTGCAGGTTGTGGACAGAAAAAGTAAGAAGTGGCATCTTTTAGTATCACAAAAAGCTGGCATTGGAACAGCTGTGTGTTGACTTTTTCTGTCCACTGTATATCCTCCCATATATACAGTACTACGTGTCCTCCAGTGTTTCGACTCACGTCACTCTTAAATAGATCTTACTTTACATACTGTATACTAGGGCTGGGTATTGCCGCCAACCTCACGATGCAATACGTATCACGATACAGGGGTCATGATACGATACGTATCGTGATACATGTGCATCCCAATACTAAATCTTCAAGGCGATACGTATCCCGATATTTTACATTAATTTACTTGCATTTTATAATAACAATCACATGTATACCTAAAGGATATGTTTATTATGCTGGATGACAAAAATGTTTTTTTGTTAGTAGCTCTTCTGGTTTACCACCAATTGGCATGCCTGGTCTAGCAAGGAGCAGTTTTCACAGTTACACCGGAAAAATTGAGCCGATATGAGCAAAAATATCAAAGTATTAAAATTACAGCTCTAAAATGTGCTTATTTGAAATATTTGGGGAAATATAAACAGCATTTTTTTCATGTAACACATTTTATTACATTTTTTTAAACAAAATATAGGAAAATTTGTACATTGAGACACGTGCCATGTTAAGTTTAGAAGTAAATAAATGTTGATGATATTCTTCCTCTGCTTTCATTTTTCTGAGCAAGACACAGTGTCCAATCACTGGTGAGCTATTTTTGCATTAATTGAAGGCAATTAACTTCAAAGATGCTGCTGGTTTTTATTTTTTAGGTACAATGCAAGCTGCAAAGGCAAACATTAACTGCCTATTTAAAGTTAACGAGCAATATCGATTCTGAAGCCTGCGTATCGAGACGTGTATTGTAATGAGGCATGCAACCATATATTGCCATATCGATTTTTTGAGCACACCCCTACTGTATACTGTAAAAAGCTGCACTAACTAAACTTTTTAGAATTGATGATCCTATTGATTATTCCATCAATTACTTTGGGAATCCCCCTCCAATGTAATACGTACCTACCTACAGCATGCATCCTGTGCTTCCACCTTAATCACACATATATACCAGCCTATGTCACAGGCAGCTTTGATTCCACCTGTTTCTATCGACTGTATGCTGTTTACATGTTTTCACCTCTGTCAGAGTGTCGTGTGGCTACGAATGCCTCAACTGTCACGCGTGTTGATCTGCTCAATGTGATTAACATGCACTCTGTCTCGTCTGTTTGTTAATTGTTTATTTCTGCTACCGCACGCAACACAGAAACTGAAAATACAAGAGTCCCTTCGAACAAATCAATATCAATAAGCATGAATTATTTTACATTTTTAATTTAACCCCACCAGAGAAGTGCACAACTTCAACGCATCATCAATCCAATCCCCAACTTTATACCCAAAACTGAAACACATCTGTATTTTATGTTGGTCCTCACGTTACATGTCTCAAGTCACGTCTAAACATGTCTCACTTAAGTGTGTGTCTCCACCAAAAAATCTATTCATGTCTTAATTATGCCTCAACTTACAAGTCCGCACCCCTGTCTCAATAACAGAATGCCTTCAAGGTATTACACTCAACAAAAATACAAACGCAACACTTTTGGGTTTTTTTCTCCCATTTTTTTATTAGATAAACTCAATGATATATAACTTAACACATACACACTATCACCATTTCATATTAACGAACCAGTCTAAATATGTGATCGTGAGCACTTCTACTTTGCCGAGATAATCCATCCCACCTCACAGGTGTGCCATATCAAGATGCCAGTCAGTATTGACTGGTCCTCTGAGTCCCCAAGACCCCCCAAAATAAAACAAAACTACACCTTTCAGAATGACCTTTTATTGTGGGCAGTCTAATGCTGCATTCGAGGATGGTCGAAAGTCGGACTTTTCCAAGTTCAAATCAGGAAGTGTGTATGGAAAAGCAAAATTTCACTTGCGAAGGGGGAAAAAAACAAAGTAACCCGACTTCACCGACGGACTACAAGTGACGTCACTCTACAATGGCGACCCCTTTGGAAACATAGACCGTGATGGTAAAACAAAATTTACTCGAGTATAAAACTAGATAGCTTTCTTCATTCATAAATATTCGACATAACTTTACGTAACACAATGTACGTGACAGTATGCCGTTATCTCCCTAAATAAAATCATACGGTGAACTACTGAGCTGTATGAGATGCTTATAAAATAAGATAAAAACAATAAATGAAGCAAAATTGCGAGAAGGTAAATTTGCTGGAGCTCAAAATGAGTTTTAAGAACCAAAACGAAAAACAATTTACCACTATCCGCCATTTTGGTTGTTTACTTTCGCCTCGAACGCTTTCAGGTCGGAACTGGGAAAAAACAACTCAGATATATCCGACTTCTGACCATCCTCGAATGCAGCATAAGGCACACCTTTGCACTAATCATGGTGTCTAATCAGCATCTTGATATGACACACCTGTGAGGAGGGCTGGATTATTAAGTGCTCACTATCACAGATTTAGACCGGTTTGTGAACAATATTTGAGAGAAATAGTGATCTTGTGTATGTGGAAAAAGTTTCAGAGCTTTGAGTTCATCTCATAACAATTGGGAGCAAAAACAGAAATATATATATGTTGAGTGTATAATGCTTGCGTTGTTATACATCATTATTTCCAAACCTTTTCCAACATTGCCTTGAAAAATATTCTTTTTGAAAAGGGAAGTAACTGAGATTATAGTGTTGTAAGAGTACTGGAACGGAAGTGGTTCATTTTGACCAAAGCAACATCCCCCAGTTATAAGTGGGAGAACAAACACATGATTTCCATCCCGGGTTCGAACTCACCGAAGTGTGCTGTGTGTTATTTTTCACTCTGGTGTCCAGGTGCTCATGAGCCATTTCCTGCTCCGACTCAGTCCTCCGCACCAGACGTTTGGGAAAGGTCACCTGCTGGGCCGCCGTGTCGCTGCCCTCCGTCCACTGCCCGGACCAGGACAACCAATCCCAGGTGTCTCCATCCTGGCCTGGGCTCCTGTTTACACCTGGAAAACAAACAGCACACATATTTAGGAGTCTACATGCATGTTTGTTACAATACAGTAGCTTATATGTTTTGGAAAGAAATCAAAGCCTATTTAGTGTTGAATGTGTTTTTGTCAAAAATGAAGACATATTTTTTTAGAATCTTCACAGTTTCATTAACAATGACTGGAGTGTTGTGTTGACTGAAAACAATTCAACGTCTTCAACAAGCCTTAAAAAAACAAAACAAAAAAACATGTTTTCATAAAATGTAATGTCTTCAAAGAACCTAACAGACATTGTTTACTAAACGGCAAGGTAGTGGGAGCCTATCATCACTTCGGTGGACTGATGAGAGTGAGTCAGTTACACAAAATTAAAACACATTTTTTCATTTTAATTTCCTGTGTAAATGTTAGTTATTATTTAATCTAAAACTAGAATCAATTTATTCTAAATTCACATGTTGCACTGAAAACTGTTTACTAGGTGTGCAACTAAAACTGGTTTGGTAAATTGGTTTTGATTTGAAAGATGTGAGTAGGGATGGGCGAGTACGTTATCCGATATCGGTATCGGGCCGATACGCATCCTTATTTCAAGGTATCACTACTTGCGAGTCGTGACAACTGCCGATATCAGTATTGGCTGCTGTCTTGTGGCCATTTCACAATCAGGAATATAAGACACATATATCTGACAGATAAAATCTGAATCTGAGATCATAAATAAATAAATACATTACAAAAAAATTGATTTTGTGTGTTCTATAGAAAAGATGTATTTTATAAACAAAACAAAAAGATGACAGAAAATTGCAATTAATTACATCCAATTTTAAGGAAAAATGTATTTTTTAAAACGATCTATTGTTTTTTTATTATTATTTTATTTTATTTTTTGTATCAAATATATGAGTAGGATCAGTATCAGTGACAAATCAAGAGTTGAGTACTCAACCTGATTAAAAAGTGGTATCAAACATGTCAGAGTATCGACTCGAACCTTAAAATTTATCAAGCTACGTATATCGAGTCATCTTTTTTGGCCATTATCATATTATCGCCTTTCCACCAGGTCAATTTGAGCCTTCAAAGAATCTGACATTCTGTACACAGTGTACAACACAGGTTTTCTTTCTTTTTTTAGACAATTTAAATCTTCAGTGGGCAGTGCTTTTGTAAATACTGGAGACAATTTAGTGCTCCATGGACCTAACATACGTGATTTGAACTGTGGGAGGAAGCTGGACCACCCGGCGAGAACCCACGCAAGATGAGTGCTCAAACATCGAACCTTTTTGGCAGCAAGGCAACTGTGCTAAGCATCCACCCACTATGCTCACAAGTGGTCCTGAATGTAGCTCAGGGTGTTGCTGAACCGCTTATAGTGGCGTCTCTGTCGAGCTAAATAGGGCTTCAAACACATTGCAGTGCTGTTGCACAAGTTGTGGCGGTGCATCCCGATTGGCTTAAAAGCAAGGAGTTGCTTGCACATGAGGGGGCTGCAGTGGAAATGTGTCTATGCAGCAAAAGCCGTCACATCCAGGCCACGTCGTGCAGACCACAATCACAATGTGTGGATGCTATCCTATACAGCAAGTGGGTGCAAAGAGGGAGGGAGGGTGCCACTGGAGCAGTGCGCACCCCCTCATCCGCCTGCCAATCATCGTGTCTCCTCGCTCTTACCTGACACCGCCAGCCGCTCGCCCACTGCAGCAAAGAGCAAGAAGCACAGCACCGCCAGCATGGTCGTCACACATTCCCGCCGGTCACCGCATGCAGGCCCCCAAAAACGTCAGCGAAGCGGACAGAAGAAGAAAAACAACGTGCAAAAAATTAAGCAAGGTTAGAAAAAATGTATGCGCTACGGTGCGCCTGGTGCCATCATCTCGCCTCCTCTTCCTCATACACGACCGTTTACAGAAAAATGTGACATAGAAGCATCGTCTTTCCTCTCTCTTTATGGCGGCTGGGATCGATAGGAAGGAAGAGGATGGACGGCGCTGACGATGAGTGAGGAAGAGGCGCCGAGCGAGAGGAGAACGCGCAGCACCGCGGAAGCAACGCTCCGCAGCGTGCGCGTGCGTGCGTGCGTACGCGTGCCTGCGGTATGCGGAAGAGGGGGCTGCGGCGTGCCGGGGCACGTGGGGAAGCCGAGGGATCCGCCCACTCTTGGGCTATTAATTACAGTGGTGCCTTGAGATACGACTTTCACTGTTCCCTGACCACGCTCTTCGTGTCTCAAAGCTTTTCCTATTGAAAGGAATCGTTTCTGTCTCCAATAAAAAAAAAAAAAAAAAAAAAAACACAAACGAAAAAAAAACTTTGCAGTGTTTTTTTTTTTTTTTTTTTTTTTAAGAAATATAAATTTGGCCCCATCTTGTGCCTGTAATTTGAAATACCACCACACCTGAGGAAAAACAACCAATCAGCATGACTTACCAGTTCTCATTTGTCAAAAAGCCTTGCACTGACCTGTTAACTTGTTACCACAGAAAGTAACTATAGAAAACTAAAGGAGTGTTACTTAAACACTCTTTGAAGGTTTTTATTTTTTTGTGGGCTTATAGCTGCAAATGTACAGCATGTATAATTGTTCCGCTGTCTATGTCAACAATCCAAAGTGACCGGCAGAACAATAAAATGATTGATGGTTGACCACTAGATGGCAGAAGGTACAATAAACAAGTTATATCTACCTGTTGCAGACCAACAACTTTGTGTTAAACTGAACTCCCCCAAATTTCACCCCAAGTAAATTGAGGAGCGCGTCATTGAGGTGCTTGACTCTTTCTCATTTAAAATACGTGCCTTGGCACAATAAAAGTTGGTAAAGTTTATTTATATTAGTTCAGTGAACAACACAATAAGTTTAGCATTGCGGTTGCATGTGTCATATTAGCTCCCATCAATACATTGTGTCTAAACATGCAAACCCCATTACCCTTTAAATTATTAAACACTTAACCTGCATAAACAAAGGAGTATTACTGTATTACCAAAAATAAATTAATTTCTACTTCATTGTGGTTATAACAATGGTGACCAATGTGTGCGTACCAACGAATAACTGTGTTAAAATTGTGTTTCTTACAGACAGTGATGCTATGTTTAATGAATATTGTGGTAGTGGAGAACTATTCTTGTGCTGCATATACATAATAAAATTGGCAGAAATGTAATATGTGTTCAAAAAAAGCACATGCAATACTGTAACATTTCCAATGTATATTCACATGACATTTTGCTTCTGTAAATTAATTTTTTACAACTATTGTACATATTTAACCACCAGCAATCAATGAGTGCATACAAACAAAAGAAATGCATTGAAAAAGAAACTGTAGTCACGCTCAGTTTAGATTATTAATTAAACAGTATGTCAGATATTTTGGGTTCTGTAGAACTGTGCTGCATTATCCTGAGGGTTGTTTTGATATTTTGGTTACCCTTTTCAGAGTGGGTACCTCTGTGGTCAACTTCATCCACTTTATAAAGTATGTGATGTCTGCTGGGATATTCATCGTAATCATCCATATGACCGATATTGCTATTTATTGTGCATCACACAGATTTTAAATATATATCTCTGTTGTGTCACTCAAAGCTGAGCATTCTTATATTGATTGGATCTGTGAGGAATAAACAGTTAAGAAAATGGATGGATGAATGGATGGATGGATGGATACTGTCATATGGACTGAGGACACTTAAGAATCCACCAAGCTGCATGTCGCATTAAAAGAACACAGCAAAGCAGTTATGTTTTCAGCAGACTTCCTGTTAATGGACGCACATTGTGAATATTTCATCTGCTTCCTTTCATACCAAAAGTATAAGCACAAGCAACATTCAGTGGATAGTTAGCCCAGGTGGAGGGAAGGGGCATGAGGGACTTCTGCACTGAACACTTGATAATGATTCTAATCAAGAAGGAACTAAAGTTACGTTAGAATTGTAGTGTTTAATATACCCGTCATGAAATTAAAAAGAGGAAAAAATGAATAGTACTGCAGTGCAGTTCACCCACAGTGACTCCAAAACCACAGCACACTCTGCTGAGCAAACAGTGACATCACATCTTGCGATAAGTCAACAGAAAAGTTGATGTCGATGCCCCAGAAGGGAAGATCTCAGCAGTACAATGTTGAGCCATATGCAGTAGATTGTATAAATAAATAAATAAATAAATAAATAAATAAATAAATAAATAAATAAACAAACAAACAAACGATACATTTAAAAAGCAAACAATACTTGAAACGTTTAAATGTATTAATTTGAACAATTTATATATGTTTTTTTTTTTTTTTGTAATTAGAAGTGTTAAGTAAATATGTATTAGGCTATATAAGAAACAATGATGGAATTTTTTTTCTTTCTTGAAATCTGTTGTTGAGATGACGGCTGCCTATGCTGCGACATAGCTGGGATTCCACCATGATCATTGTTTTTTAAATGGCACGTTTTAAGGTTTCAATTACTATGAATGAAATATTTGTCTTCCGCCACTCCTGGTTTTATTGGTTTGTTAAAAAGTTCATTTTTTTGTGTCACCCTGTATCTGTATGACTTCACTTTAACACAATTAGCTACACTGGCTTCAGCCTACGAGCACAATGACGTCACAGCAAGAGAGACAGTCGCCGGGTGCTGCCACTTAAGCAATCAAGAGGCTATATGAAAGGCTGGAAAGTTGAACACTGGTTTCATTTATGAGACCAGCGTAGAAACTAAGAAAAAAAAAAACAATGAGCGGAGTTTGTGACGTTAAACTTGTAGCTGGAGACGCAGCAGTGATGCAACAGTTGAAGTGTTCTGACGCAGCGTGTGGCGCCACTTTCTCCAAGCAGAGCAAACTCAAGCAGCACCAAGCCATTCACACCGGAGCTGTAAGAAAACGCAGTTCTTGACAAACCATGTAAGAAGTTGATTTACAATTTTTAATGACTAATTGAGTATACTCAGCGTCCGTGGCAGTGCACAGTGAGCGGCTGCAGTGGTCGATTCACTCGGAAATCACATCTCAGCCGACACATGCGGCAACATGATGGTGTTAAGCAATTCAAGTAAGTCATTTTTGATACAACTTTAATACATTTGTCCAAAGTAGAAAACTTAATAATTTATTAAATCTGTGGATTAGCTTCAGCTAGTTAATATAGCTTCTACCTCAACCACATAGGTGCGAGTTTGACACCTGCACCCAGAGTTTCTTCCAGGCAGACGACCTGAAGAGGCACATGTGCTATGCCCATGGCGAAAAAGAGAAGTACTTCAAGGTAATTTCCTCTAGATGGAGCCAGAGGGCCAAAATGTATACACATTTCCAAGACATCCACACACCCACTTCCTGCAAGTCAACTTTGTTTGCTTCCAGTGCACCCAGGCAGGCTGCTCCCTGACTTTTAAGAAGAGATTTCGCTTCAAGGAGCACCTGCAAGAACACGGCCTGGCTGCCAAGTTCAAGTATGTAATAATGTAAAATTTGCTAATTGAGCCAATCTATCAATTAGACATTTAACACATTACTGAGCATTGTGTATTATTATTATTATTATTATTATTATTATTATTATTAATATTAATAATATTAATAATAATAATAATAATAATACAAATATCATCATTTACAGTACTACTACATCTCAGAAAGTGGGAAATGTGGAAACCTGCAAGGAGAGAAGACTAGCAGTCTAAAAGGAGCAAATTAGAGACAAATTGCTGCATTGACTTCCTATCATATGATTCTTGTGGTCTTTCAGTTAATCCCCGTCACCCCGGCTGTTTTACTAGATTTTGACTTATTTTGCAAGGCCCACAGAATATTGTTCTATTGCTATAAAAACATGGAATGGAACCGACCAAACGAAAGATTCTCTTCATCGGGGAAAAAAATTCTCACTTTCAGTTTTGCAGCAATTAGCATTAGAATATAGCTAAGTTTCAGCATTATTCACAATTCTATTTAGAATTTTGAGTAAATTAACTCCTTCAACATGGCCCTTTTGCTCTGCTGCCACCTGCTGGCAGTTTGTGTAATAACTACAATTTCTTCAACCGTTCTTTGCAGTTGAGGCTGCATCAAAGCTTTTGTTATAGCAAAAAACAAACGTATAAATACGTCTTTGGGACGCTTAAAACATTTAAAAATGTAACGTATTTATAGTTTTTTGGGAGCAAATGAGTTTTAAACATTTTCTTGTTTTGTACCAAAAACAAATGATCATCCTAATTGTGATCAATTACCACAATCTTAATATTTTCTTCATAATTGACCAGCTCTATGTAGTGGTTTGATCATTACTTTACATAAATTAAGAAACACAGGAGATGAAGTACTTCAAGAGATACTTGACTGATTTAGCTATTTTCAGAAGTAAAATTATTTTGTCCAGAATTAATTTAACTTCATTATTTTTTTTTCTGTACAATTAATACCTTTAAAAACACATTTTCCCACTTGCTGTCGACTAAAGATGAAATATGTGCTGAGGAAATGGGCAACAACCAATCACGGCTCACCTGTTTTCTGGGGTTGGTTAGCAAACTGAGCCATGACTGTACTAGTTACCCATTTGCTCAGCACAGGTAATGTCAAGTCGAAAAAATGTTTTTAAATGTATTAATTCATGACAAATGAAATTATCACATTAATTATAGACAAAATATCTTCTTGCTGTTGAAAATGGTTCAACAAGTCAAGTATCTCGCTAAGAATCAATTTAGTCATTTTACGCTTCACTTTAACCATTTTTGTTGAAGGTGTTTGTAAATGTTGGAGATGACATTTTTATCAATCTGGACTGGACAAGAGAACATTACCACCGAATGTGAATGAAATGACTAACAGTCCACTTACCGTTTGTCTTGTGCAGTTGTTCCAAGAAGGAATGCGGTGCCATGTTTGACTCTCGGGCTGCCCGAAATGCCCACGAGAAGAAGCATGCAGGTTGTCTACCTTAAGTGCAGCCTCATTGGTGCAAAAAACAAGTGTGATCATGTGATGTCTCTTTATAGGTTACAGCTGTCTGGATGCAAACTGCCAGGTGGTTGCCTCCACTTGGACCATGCTTCAGAAACACATGGTCAAACACCCATGTAGGTATAAATTGGCAATCAATCAATAAATGTGGAAGTCAAAACTTTTTGTTTTGTTTGTTTTAAGCGGCATTTACATGCCAAATCTGCAAAAAGGCGTTAAAGCGCGCCAACACGCTGCGGCGTCACAAGCGGGCCCATGCCACGCACAAGCCGGTGTTGGCGTGCCCCCGCGAAGCCTGCCATGCCTACTTCTCCACCACCTTCAACCTACAGCACCACATCCGCAAGGTGCACCTGGAGCTCCTCAAGTACAAGTGCTCCTTCCCAGACTGCCCGCGCACATTCGCCATGCGGGTATGCAACGTGGCGTCAGAGCCATCTGTAACTGTTCAATACAACAACTCAAAGGTCGAATTAAAATATTAAAGTGAACACAAAACGTACCCATGCATGCATTCACAGGAGAGCATGATCAGGCATCTGCTTCGACATGACCCTGGCGTCGTAAGACAAAAGGTAAGAAATATTAAAATCATCAAATGTATGCAACAAAAATGGTGCAGAATGTTTTGACTAATAAAAACAAAAAACGATCTTCCTTGGACAGAACCGCCCTCGTCCCAGAAAGTGGTGGCAGAAGCGCTTGAAGGGCCGTGACCTCCCCCTGGTGGAGGACAACCTCAACCGGCTGTTTGCGCTGCGCATGCACATCTCCCGCCGTGCCAAAGTGGAGGTGAACCTGGCGGGCCTGTTCAACGAGCGCAAGATCCCGCACTACGTCGACCCGGAGGTCAACCTGCGCGAACTGTTCAGCATCAAAAGGCCGCTGACCGTCCACAGCGAGGTGGCGCCACTCAAGGGCTAAGTTGAAGCTTTATTTGGTGAAAATTGGGTCTTTTCTTTCTTTTTTTTTTTTTTTTATGTTGTGGGTTTAATGTAGCTTATCCATTGGTATTTTAATTTGTGTATAAAGATGAGTTGTCATTAAGAGAATGGAACAGCTTGTTTATGTATGAAAAAGTGTTGACCCAATAAAAATGAGTTTAATTTTTGCTTGAAAGTGCTGCTTAAGTTTCAAATGGTCTCTGCTCTTCCCGTTCTTTGAGCCAGACACATTGATGCTCGTTAAATGTGAATAACAAAGGATGTCTTATTGCCTCATCTATATGGGAAGTGATGTGAAAAATATTCACTTTGAACTACTTGTAATTTCATTGGTGGGATTTGTTCCATAGAACATTTTTAATCAACCATGAAAAGTGCATTTGTTGGTATTCCTATTCAAGGAAGTCTGTAAAATGCCTATTCGTTTATATAGCAGATGGAGGTCCATCTAATGGATAATCTAGATCAAAATGTCACATGACTGCAAAAGTAGCGCAATTTGATGAACTTGAAAGTTTGGGTTTGGGCTCATCTGCGAGTTTCAGAGCAAATTGTGTACCACATGCTAAGCAAGACTGGAGGTTATCAGCCATGTTTTTATTTAACCTGGAACGTTTTGAGGTCAGATACTAGGAGTCCAAATTCCCAGCTGTTTTGAATGCATAACAATGCAGTTTCATTTGTTGGACTTTGGTAGAAAACTAGGTGGTACTGTATATACATTTTTTTTTTTTAACACACACACAATACATAATGGCCGTCAACTATATGCAGATGTTCACTATTTGTGGACCGGCCCGGTACTTATTCCTGCTAATATTTCAAGTAACATGAAGCCTAAATTGCACGCAAGTCTCCAAGTCAATGTAAACAGTGATAACATGCAAATGCATAGCAATAATGGAAATTGAAATGTTGGCATGTAGTTGTATTCCCTCTTGATTTGAATGAAGGCAAAAGCCAATATTACTTCACTGGCTGCTGTCAGCAATTTTGATTAATGGTGGACACCCCTGTGAAATTTTTATGCTTTTTCTGTAGTTATATCTACTAAAGTACGGTATTAAAATTGTATTCAGGAAGATGAGGGTGTCAATATGTGTATTTCGATGTTAGGCGGACATACACGACATATGCAAACAAAAGCTTAAATGGTGTCACTTTGCAGTGTAAATCCAGTGTTGAGTTGTGGTTCATGGCTACTCGAAGTGCATTCTGACACCAAATGAAAGTTGATTCAGTGAAACGAGAGGAGGGAAGGGTGGGCGCTTTTGGGTCATCTATTCTGGAGGACAGTTTAATTTCAGCAGTGACGCTTTTATGCTTAACCTACTTCAAACGCTTTCCTACTAGCACGTTGACGAAAGCAACGTTTGGCTGGTTTTATCCCGACCTCTATGACCCTGGACCACATCATGCCTGTGGTGGGAGTCTGGAGTAGCGATCCAAAACAATTCCCCCGCAGGCGCGCTCAGTCTACAAGGAACATCTAATCATGTTGCGTCCCCCCCCTTCTGCTACATGTGACAAGCGGTGTTTAGGCTATAAGCAGTCGCCATGGCAACAAAAGTCTAGCTTTTCAGCGGAGGGTCGATGACTCTTTTGCTAGATTGATGCTTTTAAGGGACAGTGGTGAGTTGATGATGATGATGATGACGGTGGATGTAGCAGGCGTAACAGTTGTAATCAACTAGAGTGGATTTCCTTTCAGGCTGAAGTTTGAGGCCCGCAGAGGCACAAAAGTCCCATTCATAAGAATATTATCGGCTTCAAACCTCGTTGGTGGTAAAAGTATCCAACCTACACTGTAGTTTGTGTTGAAATAATTATTGCTAGCATGTCTGTGGTGTTTTCTGTTGTGTTAGCATTAAGCTAGAGGACTTTTGTAAGTTGTGGTTTGATTAAATAGAAACAGTTTTTTTTTTTTTTTTTTTTAAGAATTGTTCGCTATCTGTTTGTTGTGAATTTCGCTGCCTCTATTTAATGCTCGTAACCCAAATTTTCACTTGCAACTAAGGGCAAAAAGTTGAACTAGTAGTTTGGCAGTGGCACAAGATTTTCAAAATAAAACTTCTTCTAGACTCTGATCAACAAAACTATATTTTTGTTTGTCTGTGCACCACAATGGCGTGCAGATGGGTACTAGTCCTATTTGAGGAAGCATGCCCATAGTTGACAGTCACTTTCTACAAAAACTCCCTTTGTCTGCATTTTAGAAAATCTATACAGGTAGTTTGTTTTTCTAATACTAATAGTGCTTTATTGAGGTTTTTGTTCCTGCCATCCCTCTGTCTCAAGTTGCCAAGGACAACATAGGTATCAGCCATCAAATAGCAACTCTGTTCCCAGACTTTTGGGCAAAGATGGCAATGGATGATAATTCCGCCTAGCAACATGCAGCCATGACATGAACAGCCCTAGTAAGAGAAATGTTTTGTGTTTTTCCTAGAGACTTCAACTGAAAAGTGATATAACAGGCATGCCAGGCCACTTTCAATCTGCCTTATTGTAAGTTGCCAAGGAAACTGAGTGCATGGCAGCCATTTGCAAATTATTTTTGTTGCCTTTGTAGCAAAACTTCCGCGGTCTTCGCATTGTTTTGACGCGCCATCTCTGCTGAAAAGAAAAGACAAAGTTCCTCCTCCTCCCTCCTTTGTTCAGTCAAGCCATCATCTTTGTTGGTCTTCCATCAGAAGCCGGGTTGTTTGTCATCCGGCCGCCATCGTTAAATTTTGTCACACCCGTCATATATCAAAACCTCTGTCAATGGAGTCTCCTAGAAATTCACAGCTTCTCCATGCTTGGGTCGAAACAGTCACACTGGTGCGTCCTTTGTCTGCCTCCAAATATGAATCCGTAAATCAGGTGTATTTGAGTGCATACCTCGTGACTGTTGGATTGCGCTTTTGAGGCGGCGTCAACACAGGGGCATATTTAATCTTACTGTTTACTATTTTGGCTGCTTAAATACAACATGGGTAAGTGTTCTTTATTTTCTCTACAATAATATTTCTATGTTTAAGTCTAAACACATTGCAGTATTGTGATATTGCATTGTGGACTGTGAAGTAAACAGCAAAATTCACCTGTTTTTTGTTTTTGTTTCCTGCTTACCGGCTCACATTTGCTGATGTTTGCTAATGTGATGTGTTTGCTAATGTGATGTTTGCAGGCTGAACCCTCAGGCACTGTGATGTCATTTGTAGGCGACAGCAAGTGTCAATTTTTAATTTTAAAAAAATGTCATTAAATAATTTTTATGAGATGTTTGGGGGCCCCTGAGATTCTCCGGGCCCCGTGATAATGGCTAAATATAGGTCCGCAGGTGTGTCCATGTGGCCCCAATTTCACCGCCTCATCTTTCAAAGCCTGTTAAAGCGTCATTAAAAAAATAATAATAATTAGAATAAATAAAAATCACTATCCTTCATGCCAGCGCCATTTTGCTAATTATATTCATTTATCAACAGTGCCAAGCAGCGAAAACCTGATTAAAAGCACGTTATCTCAGATGGTACTTTTTGAATCTAAATTAAGACTTTTGAGAGGCGTATTAATAAAATGCAAGAATTGCCCGGAGCATTCCTGCTAGCGCGAAATGCACAACCATCTCCCCGAGGCGCTCCTCCACGATGTAATTTTCATCAATCAAACCACTCTGTATTTTTTTCTTTTTCTTTTTAATGATGGATTTAACGAAGACGGCGGTTGTTTCACTTACATAAGTAGAAGCCAATCTAATCAGTGTATGTTGTATTTGACACTGGAAAGACAAATCAGATGAACATAAATGTTGTGTGCTGAAGGGTTGGATCCCAAAACGCAGACACAAATAAGGTTTTAACTATTTATTCACATGACTTGACTAAACGAAAAACGAGAACGCACCGAGAATCATGAGACGCCAAGCCCCCATGGACTGCGAAGTAGCACAGAGGACAGTGATCAATAATCCCGCAAAATACACACAATTCTCAGACTCTAAAATAGACAGTCAATCAATCTCATTGTTTGTGGCAAGACATGTGAGTACCAGTACTGACATGGAATTCTCTGATTGGCTGTTAACCCAGTAATACAGGATATTTCCTGACATCAACAAACATCATATAGCATAAAAGATTCCTGACATCACATAGTGCAGACATCATATAGCCTAAATCTAGTTGAAACTGGATGCTGTTACATCAATACCAAACACAGACACGTAACGGGTCGTGAACTCTGGCACACTGTCATGAACTCTACTCAAACTTAACCCAGGCGTGACCAGACATGAGACAAGACCCAAACATTACTCCTGCATGACCCGAGTCATGACAATAAACAAATAACAAAAAAAACATGGCAGCCAACCATGCTAAGCTATGAATTGTTTTGGATGACTATGAGCAATCCAATGTCTAAGTAAATGGGGACGTACAGTATCCAATGGTAATGTCCAGTCGTGGTGTTTTCAACATTCCGAATCAGGATGAAAACGTACTTATGATTGGGTTGGCAAAAGGAATATTCTGCCCTGTAAAACCAAAAAATGAAACTCCTTTCGGATTAGGCTCAGTCTTCTGTTTGAGATGTTTATACAGAGGATTTTCAGTTGGTTTGGGCTTATAACCCAATTCTAATCAGAATTCAAGGCGCCATAACAACACGGCTATGCTAGTGGATCACCGCCATGGCCCAAATTTGTACGTCATCTTGCCGACAAAACAAGTAATAACTTGAAGGAATTCATTTACAAATGTACATCAATATCAATGAATGGGTCCCGCCCGTCCAGTAAACACAACGTGACGTCACGCCGACTGCCAAGCAGACAAACAAGAGTCACTAGCGCGCACGCTAATTCAATTGTTTCTCATTACTGACCATCAGAAAGATATGGAAGTCAGGGCGTTTGTGTGTGTACTTGTGCCGCAGAGCCACAAAGTAAAGTGAATTACTGACTCAAGACCACTAAAGTCTTTCGTTTAAGCCAAGATGAAGTCATGCTTCTCGTCTAAAACAGCCACTTACAAAGTCTTCTCTTCCAACTGGGACCAGCTTGGATGATGTGTGTGTACATGTGCATGCGTGTGCGTGTGTGAGGGAGCCAGTGTCAGAGTTGAGATTAATCAGAGAGAGAACATGGTGAACAAATGTAGGGCAATCACTGACTCACAGGATCATTAGGTGTTATTCTACCTGTAATTAGTGACACAAGAAAACAGACTTGTTTTTTTTTTTTTTTTTAATATATATCTCTAAACAGGGGTTAGCAAGATAATGCTAATTGGATATGTATATGGTATCTGAATTGGGTGATTCATGGTCTATTTTAAAAATAAAGAACATTTGGGGGGGGATTCAGAATTTTATAACCATGGTCACTTTCGTGTGCGTATGTTTGGTAATATTTGTTTTTCAAAAAAAATTGTATTTAAAAAAATTTAATACAACAGACCCATTTGTTAATAGAAGAATGTGGTGACAAAAGAAAATTAAGTAGCACGCTGTTATTTGTATTTTTTTTTTGAGAAAAAAAATTAATTTATGAAAATATGAAAAAATGAAAATAAAGTATTTATTTTCATAATTGTTAATATATTATTATTGCTGTCAAAGTTAAAGCGTTAAGTCATTGATTAATCATAAAAATACGCAGATTAATCACACTATTAATTTTGACCACGGATGATCCTTCAGCTGACAGCGGAGCGTTACATTAAAGATAGCACAGGTTGTGTTTGAGCAATAAACATAACTACATGCATTAAAGTAAAGCATTTAATAATTGTTTATGTATGACATTCAGAATGTGTTCATGTCAAACTATTGGGGTCATATTTTGTTCATTTTAAATGATGCAATTTAATTAACTGATTTGAAAAAGAGGACGAGCGTGTGCAGTGGATCAAAAAATGTTGAAGATGTCCTCATAACATTAAATATGAAAATAATTAATATGACAGGTACTCTTCAAATTTGGCAGGCAAAAAAATGTTTCTAAAAAGCCTTTTTAATTAAGTGATTAATTGTGATTAATTCTAAGATGTGATTAATTTGATTACAAATGTAATCGTTTGACAGCTCGATATATTATGAAAATAATATTACATTTGGAGAAAGAGTTACCAGTAATTTAGAAAATGGTAACAAAAAATCAAGTAATATTCTCAATATAAAGTCATAGCAAATGGAATATAAAGCCATTCATTTTTATTTTAAGACAATTAGTCAAAAATATTAAAAAAGAAGTTTATTTTTCGAAAAATAATAATATGGCAAGAATAAAGTTGGAGGTTTGCATGAGGGGGCACACAAAGGAAGGCTATTGTTTACTACTAGATGTTTAATGTGTTTTTCTTTTGACGAAAAATAAGGAGAAAATGGTTTTTGCATGATATAAATTGATGTCACTACTTCAGGTCTTATCAAATTAGTTTGAGTCATTTCCTTTTTCTGCAAACGGAAACTACAGTAGAAGTTTGCGATTGGCTGGCAATCTGTTGGGGGTGTTTCCTATTTCTTGCCCAAACTCAGCTGGGATAGGCTGCAGCTTACCTGTCACGATAGTGACCATATGTAGTATAAAAAATGGATGGATAGATGGAAAGTAGAACAACACTGAGTAGCAAAAAAAAAAAAAAAAAAGTCAGAATTTTACAAAATAGATTGATAGATTTAATTGTTTTTAGAGAAAAAAAAATCATGCATGAAATACAGTAGCTCCATTTTAGAAAGAGCATCTCAATGTCAGCATACATATTTGATTTTAACTTTCGCAGCAATGATTGCACTCAATGTGCCGCATGCAAATGAAAGGCCTCGGACACGTTTCGACTGCAGTGAGCAGGAAGCTGCGAGCGTTCGGTGTACTGGAGTGCTAAAGTGCTGCCAGCGATGATTGACAGAAAATGCACAAGAGCGCAATTATGTGAGAAGTAAAACCATTTGGAAGTTTTATCATCAAGTCAAAGTCCTACACACAATGTTAACTTTTAGGATGAAAACACCGTTATGGCAGGATAAAAACAATTGAATGGCACTAACTTTTATGATGCCTTTATTGCCGCGACACCCATCCAGCATTGTTGCTTTTTCGTACCGACGTCTTTTCGGAAGGGAACCGGGTGGCAAAATCTCTCATAATAACCATGAAAACAGAAATGCATTTAGTACAACGGCGTATTAGGGCCACATATGAATATATATGTGAGGCTCTGGCAAAAGGGTCCACATGCGCAAAAAAATCTAAATTAAGATATTGATATATTTGAATTCTGCGCTTAATTCCCTTTAAAATGATATATAATATACATGGATGTAGCTGAAAAATTGACAACGTTACAGCAGTTTTAATGTTGGAAGGTTGAAATCCCTAGTTTTGAGAAAAAGGGCTTTAAAGTACTTGCATCTTTCAAATGTCCATCCATAGCAACCAGTACCTTAGGAAAAAGATATGAACCTGAAATTTTCAGGAACTGTTCAAATATCAGTGGAAAATCAATTCCAATAGCAGACAAAGTCAACATCCGAGATTTGAACCCTTTAAACGTTTTGGAATTTTGAGCTCTCAAGAAATGAAATCAGCCTCAACTTTGAAGATCACATTCAGCTGACAATTCATCTTCTGAGGCATCAGCCAAAGTTTGCTTATTTTATTGTTGCTTCTTTGGTGTATTTTCTTACATAAATGACATCATATTACCACAGTGGGAAGTTTGATTTCATAATTTTGTGTCAATTAAAAGATTATTTGCCATTTGATGTGGCCTGTGAAAAGTGCTTTATTTATAACTTATCATGGATATGATGTCTCAAATGCTTTTGAAAATGAAGAAAATTAAAATGTTTTTTTTGTTTGTTTGTTTGTTTGTTTTATTTTGTCCCACCACCCCACCCCAAGTAATACACGAGGGACGCTAAACTATTGTATTTACAAGTCAATATAGCCTGTGTGCATTTTGGGGCAGGTTGTCATACTGTGACTCTTTTGAGAGGACCATTTTTCATCTTCAAGTTAAATATTTCATAGCTCATTTTTATGTTCATGTCATCCCATTTAAAAAGAGCATAAAGTGAAAATGTGTGGCGATATTTGCGACTTATGCAGGAAGACTTTTTTTTTTTTTGACTCATTGAAAAGCAGCGTACGTGTCCAGCGTCCTATGAAATCGACAACATCGACAAGCGATCAAACCATTACATTAGTATTTACGATACATTATTACATTAGTCTACATTGCATACAAGGCACTGGTGCACGTAACAACTTTTAATTCCCAACGCGGTCTGAGTGAAAGAGCAGTGTAGCCTGCTCCGCGGGGGTATCGCGGCTGCATCCCTCTCTAGAGTTCGACATGGTTTAGTCAAGTGTGTGAATATAGTAATTTAAATTAAAAGTAGACAACCTTTCATTAAGAAAATGATCCTGGAGAATATCTCTATCTGTTTGGATGACAATTCGCAGGTAACCGGACCTATAATATCGCTTCTGCTCCATTAGGTAGGATGACTTCTGTTCACGTTTGTGCTGAATTGTGTTTCGACTTTTTTTTGGTTGCTATGTCCATCCATCCATCCATTAGCAGATTCGCTTATCCTCACAATATTTATATAAATCAGTAGTGAATTACGTCTGAGGCTAGAAAACTCGGGTTGTTTTAAAAAAGGTGAGCAAGGCGCAATGCTAGCTAGCTAGCAGGCTAAAAACACGCCCCCTAGTTACGAGGCATACTATCTAATAATTGCTTATTTTCATACACTTCTATTACAATTTTGACTTTTGTGCTGCTTGGAAATGAAACTAGAGACCTCAAGGAAGCTATTTGTGGAGAAATCTCAAAATGGACAAAAAATGTCCAACTGTCAAATATCGCCCATATCTCTAGATTGAGCCTGCCGACATGCGGACCCTTTTTGCCGAGCGGGTAACATGTATTTTTTGAGAGGGCGGGGGCAATATTCCCAGAAAAAAAACTCGCAAATTTGCCACTTTAGAAAGTCACGAACTTGCCACTTAAACGACTAAAACACTCAAAAAACAAACAAACAAAAAACAAACAAACAAAAAAACTTTTAAAAGTTTAAAAGGTTTATAAAGTGGCAAATTTGCAACTTTCTAAAGTGGCAAATTTGTGAGTTTATAAAGTGGCAGATTTGTGAGTTTAGTATCTAAATTGATGTGTCGAATCTGCTGCTCTCCTCCATGCATTTGCATTTATATAAAGTATGCTAGCTTCTGATTGGTTAGTGCTAGTCAGCTGATAGGGGATCAGGAAGTGTTTAAAGAAAGAGTGCCGAGTTTAAAGAATAAATCCGTCGCCATCCTGCCTTTTCATTTTATAAACAGTGTCCCATTAACCACCAATGAATCCTCAAATGATTAGACGCTACTCTACATGTATTTCTCATAAGTTCCTGAGTTTTTTTCTCTCGCAAATTTGCCACTTTAGACAGTCGCAAATTCTAAAGCAGGAAATTTGCCCCGCCCTCTAAAGTATTTATACGTGACCCTAATACGCCGTCGTACATTTATGGTAGTGTCACAATAGATTATTTTTAATTTGCTTATAGTAAAATAACAATATTCATTCGTTCTTGTTTTTTTTCTTTTGTCCTTCCAGGAACAACTGTCAAACTAAATATAAAACAAAGAGAATTCCATGTCGTGTGTGCTGTCGTTGCATTTGGGCAAGGAGAGCCACAGACGGTGATGTACTTTCAGCCATTTATTAGAAGGGACAAAAATTTCAAAAGACATTTGATTGAGAGATGTGGCGAGCAAATGACAAAACATTGATGTCTCGAAAGCTACAGTGTTAACATGTGTGGACTAAACCCAGTTGTGTTTATGTCTCCACAGTGGAATAAAACAATCAGCATGCGAGAAGCTAAGCTAAGCAATCCGCTCAAGATGAAAGGATCTCGGCTTTGACTCTGTGCCGGCCTCACGCAGGGACGGAAGTGAGGTGTCCTTTACGGGGGACCGGTGTGCGTTCCCGCATGAAAGCCAGACGACGGCAAGCCGAGCGGGAGGTGACTTTGGATCGGTGATGACGCACACACGCACCGTCTGACCGCACGCTTCAACACACACGTCGTTCCTCCTCACTCGTTTGCTTCAACTCATACAAATGTCTGCGCACTCCAACATCCTTTGCATGGAAATGAGACTAAAATGGCTTTTCACCTGAACAACTTCCTCGCAGGTCTATCTTTACTTCCCCTTTCTAATTGGATTTCATTTTTTAAATTGGGTTCATTAGACATCAGATTAATTACGTGTTGTGTCCTAACTGTGCAGCAGCATTGAGCGCGCGCAAGGCAAAAGGAGGTTTCGGCCTCTGTTGGTCCAATGAAAAACTCCTGATTTTGTTCTTAAAAAAAAAAAAAAAAAAAAAAAAAAAAACCTATATTGGAAAATGAATGAAATACATAATAAATTGACAGTATGACTATAATAATAAAAGCTGCAAGAATCCAAGCAACGGTCCCTTGTGCCTCTTTTATTTTTGATGGTGAATCATCAAAATGATCGTCAAGATTTGATGGCGAACAGCGAAAAGCTTTGCGATTCTCAAACTTATGAGTACCTAACACCCAAAAAAAAACTTCCCAAGTCACACCTTCATGACTAACATTATGATACAGACAGTGTGGTAGGCCTCGATGTTCATCTAAAACATGACGTGTGTTATTCCGAAAAAGTATATTTACTGTTATTGAAACCACTGCCACAATATGCACAAATTGAACATTAACATTGTGCTTCAATATAGGTGGACAAAAACTGTACTTAAATAATTGAGTAATTAAAGTGTACATGAAATAACAAATCAAGTTTGTTAAAAATGAAATGCAAATACATTATTCAAATAAGTTAAATACAACTGAAATGTACTTCTGCAGCAATTATTTTGCCTACCACCAGAGGGAGCCCTGGTACGAGTACAGTGTTCCCTTGTTTATCTTTTTCGGCACGGGTTTATCTTTTTTGGCCTCTCTGTTTTGCGGATTTTTTACAGCATGCTTTTGTTTTTACGTGTTTTTTTTTTTTTTTTTTTTTTTTTTTTTCGGTTTTTGTGCGGCCGTATCTCTCATATCACATACGGGCATCTGCAGATTTGTCTTGACGAGACCTTTCCAACGGTGTCTGTCCCATCACTCCACAACATTGCATAGATAGAGAATATATACTGTGCTGTATTTAAAAAAAAAAAAAAAAAAGTACTTTTAATAGGGGGCAAAAATAACTGTAAATGGAAAAAAACATAAATGATGAATGAAAAAGCATTCAAAATCAACTAAAAATCATATAATAAACAAAAAAAAACAAAAAATGAAAAAAATATATATACTGTGCTGTGTCCTGTAAAAAGTAAATTAAAAAAAAGCATGCTTTTAATGAAAAAAAAAAAAGCAAATGAAAAAAGAACATATACGATGAATGCAAAGTAAAAATTATACCAAAACGAAAAAACAAATATAATAAACAAAAAATATATATATAATTAACGTGAATTAATAAAAAAAAATAAAAAAATAACACAGATTTCCATTATCACGGGTAGTTTTTGGAACGTATAACACCCGCAATAAATGAGAGAATACTGTACCACACCACAAGGTTTTTCCTAAGTGGTGCTACCACTTGTGGCATGTGCGCTCTGTTTACATGAAAGAAGGACTAGCTAAGTACAGTTCAGTTGTATTTAACTTTTACGTTCAGTAAATTTGGATTTTATTTGAAGTTTTTAAAGGTCTCATTTATCACAATTTTAATAATTGATTTGATCAAGTTTGCAGGATAATCTGAATTGGAAATGCCCGGGATGCTTTTCTTCAACATTCAGGTTAGTCAAAACCCTCCAGCATCTTGAGCAGAAATTTCTCATTAATATTCAATATGTAAATAAGCCTTGCTCTGATTGGATTGCTGTTCTCCTTCATTTGATTTACAAAATGGGATTAGTGTACACACTGTCTGTGTACTCGCTTTCTTCAAGCCACACGTTACACTCTTCAGATGGAACCAAAACAGATGACAATGATGTTTTCATCAAAACTAAATATTGAAAATGATGTTGCAATTTGCTAAAAATATTCCATATTATATTTTTGACAAACTGATGTTGCACTTTAAGCTCTTATCCTTTGCTGTGTTAAATATTATTTGGTTCATTTATTAATCCAATCCACCTTTCATTTGTTACTTGTCTGTTTTTTTTTACATACTTCTGTTTCATTTTAAACAAAATGTGTTTGTTTACACAAAATAAAAAAAATTACTGCATCCAATTAAAACTGAAGTGTGCCCTTAAGACAACTAGGATTTTTTGTGGGGGTGTGCGTGCGTGTGTGTGATTTTGACAACTGAGGGCAACTAAAACAAAAAAAACAAACTCTTTCAGCCTCCCATAATCCTCTACGCACCACATTATTTCGACATTTTCATTCATGTGGGAGATGAAACACAGCAAAGCCAGAAGCAAGAAGAAAGTGAAATGAAAGAAAGCATCCAAATGTAAACAAACAGTCCATTTTGTCATCCGTTAAGACTTACAGTGATGAGACTTTTTTTTTTTTTATGGTCCACTTCATCTGTTCAGTGTAGAAGGAAAGAAGAAAAAGATGGGAGGGGTGATGACGTCAACGTGGACGAAGCTTAGATCTCCTCGATGGAGTAAGCGGGCACCAGGCCACGCTTCTTGCCGCTGCTCAGCTTCACCAAGGTGTCACCGTCCTCGCGCTTGCCCACACAGATCTGACAAAAACAGTTCATTAGGCACACCTCACAATTCAAACACTAATATTAGGGGTGCAACAATACGTGTATGTGTTGAATTGTTCGATATAATACAAAAGACTTTATGATGAGGAGCTGCGCTCGTCTACTCCGCCTTTTTATACCCTGCGATGTGGAGCACAGACACATTCACGACACATTACTGGCCGCCTGCATTTCTGCACTCCCTCCGTGCATGTTCTGTTCATGACGTCGCTGTCTCACCAACACGCACTCGTGATTGGTCAACTGTGCGAATGCCCACCCCTGATTGGATGACAGATTTCACGTTCGAAAGCGCGCCGTGGACAAAACTACAACAGTATCTCCTCGTGCAAGTGTCACACAATGCTAAACTACATCAACGGCGCGCCTAATAATGAGGTGTGCCCTTTTGTGTGCATGAGTTCCAAAATCTGTAAATGTTGTTGTGCAACTTTGGTAATCACTCCGCTTGATTTTGGGAGCATTTCCGCAGACACTGATTGTTTATATACAGGAAATGCGGCCCTGGTTGTGGACTGGCAGGCATGATGAGAACCCGAAAGAGTCAACTGAAAGATGACGTCTTGGTGCTTTTGTTTTAAAGGTGCACGATGCAAGATTAGACTCAAATTTGAGTGTTAAAAGAACATATTCTTCACCCGCACATGTTTTAAGAATTGTATAATGGACAGGAGGCACGACTGTGGCACAATGACTGTTGCCCCTATTTTTCTGTAAAAGGAAAAAATGTTGGAGCCTTCGGGCCGGAATCTTTAACTGTGGTTCTGAGCATGACGTCAGGCGCGTGCACGTTATTGTCCCTGTAAACTCTCGCGATTGCACTTCACGGACAGGACAGCTAATTCAAACTGGATTTAAAGAGACCTGCACCGATACATCTCAATCCCTTATGGAGACTCCACGGAAGACAAAGAGAAGTAAAAAACTTTCAGACCAGCGTCACGGGAGGACGCGGATAATTATAGGAGCAGCGTTTGTCAGGTGGAGAGAGCTAAGCGCTATCCTGGGGATGAAACGGGACCCACAGCTTGCTGACTTTTTGCTAAAAAGGTAAGACTTCATAACGAAAATACGATAGGGTCTATTTATGATTAGCAGTGCAGAATAAAACTACCACACGGTCGCTAAGTAATGTCTCCGCACTGCTATCCTCAATGTCATCGGATTCACGGGACGCACTATTTACGTTTGGATGGTTGTAATTACGTCAGCTTTTGGCACTCAAAATGACTTTCACATACAAAGTAACTTGAAGATTAATACATTTCTTACCTCTGTAGACATTATTAAGCCTATGAAAAAGGTGTTGTGCTCCGTGTTTACGTTTGTTCGATTAACTTGGAGGTTTGCTCGTGCCCGAAAAGTCGTGCACACTCCTGGCCGTGTGCATGTCGCTGGGGTCCATTCCACGTTTCGCCAGAGGGGTCGCAAATGTGAAAAAATTCTGAATCCTGCTTCGTGCCTCTTTAAGAAAAAGGCCACCTATGGTGATTAGACTGGGTGGCAGCACCGAGTGAGTTACGCCACAATTTATGAATGGATTGTGCATGCTTGGGCTAAAGTGTCACCTTGCACTATTGTTCGAGCTCAAAAAGTTATAAATAATAATAATAATAATAATAATAATAATGTGATTTGAAGATGCCAGAATTTGTACATAATTTTTTTTTTGTCTGTCTGATGACATTGTTTTTAAAATAAGTCAGATTTTATGTTGAAGCAGTTACTCAGTACAGTACTTGAGTATTTTTTTTCAGCCAATACTTTTTATTTTTTTTAATTTTATTTTTTTACTTCGAATTAATTTGAATTTTCCACTTATTTCCCTTTCAAATTATATACAGGACTGTCTCAGAAAATTAGAATATTGCGATAAAGTCCATTATTTTCTGTAATGCAATTAAATAAGCAAAAATGCCATACATTCTGGATTCATTACAAATCAACTGAAATATTGCAAGCCTTTTCATTATTTTAATATGGCTGATTATGGCTTATAGCTTAAGAAAACTCAAATATCCTATCTTAAAATATTAGAATATTTCCTCAGACCAAGTAAAAAAAAAAAAAAAGTAATTACATAATAATTACATTACCATAATTACATTAGTATTTACAATACATTATTATATTAGTCTACATTACATACATTTATATAAATCATCTGTGAATTATGTTTGAGGATAGGAAATTTCCACTGTCTTGGTTCCATTCCCGCTAAAGAGGGAATTTGAATTGGATCAAAAACTGATTTTGGTGGCTCAGGGACACATCACATCTGAGTGAAGATGTAGACTGCAATTGCAATCTACATCTTGGAAATTGCAAGACATTCAAATTTCAGGTAGCCACTAACTGGTGATCAATTTATTATTGAAATCCATTTTTTCCCCATCGTTTAGGTGGAGTTTTGTAGTTATTTATTTATTTAAAGAAACCATCGGACCTGAGGAAAAACAACCTATCAAAGACAGCCCCGCAGGCTTGTGTTCACCTCTTAGCTTGTGCTTCAGGAACTTTGCTGAAACTATTTTGGAACATTCACCTTTGAAAAATGATAAACAAGAAGAACACACAAAAACAAAAAAAAACAAAAAAAAAACAAAAAAAAACAAAAAAAGAACGTCCTTTGCTCATTTACTAACAAGTGGGCATAAAACTGGCAAAGAGAAGCAACGTGTTGAGACGTGAGGAGCTGAGATGATTCAGTAGCGATGTCGAATTAGAAGCATTTCTGTTCGCCAGGAAAGTTGATTACATTTTTTTTTTTTCATTTTTAAAATTCCATTCCAAAAAAAGAAAACTTCAGACCAACTAGTTTTTAAAACTGCAAACTTTAAAGTGTGACAATATAGTAACAGAGCGTAATTTCTGTATTGTCATTTCGAGTGTGTGCAGGTGCAGCTCAGGACACAGTAGTTGAGAATGTCGTCACTCGGTTGCCATGGTTATGATGACATAAGGGGGGCTCGTAAAACGCAACAAAGTGGAGCCTGTGGGCTGGCTACCTGTGCCTCCTTGACCACCATGTGTCCTCTCTCCCAGCTGCCGGCGGATGTTCCCTGGATGACGCGCCACACTCTCTCGCCGGGACGCACCCGCTGCACAAAGTTGGCCGGAAAGAAGCCCACCCTGTCACCGCTCTTGCCCTGGGGAAGGTCAAAACAACACAACCACAGTTTAGCTATGAGTCATTCAAAAACTGCTGCGGAAAAAAAAAAAAAAGACTTTTTATCCGTGCAACACGTCGAGATTGCTGACTGCTTCAATGCGGAAATCCAGCAGTTGGTGTATTTTTTTTATAAACATTCTGACCATTTTTCAATGTTTTCCATCATTTCTGACTGTATGATACACCGATATGCATACTGGCGACCAGGGTTCTGCAACAGGTTTTCCTTTTAAGTTTAAAATAACTTATTTTAACATCTGGCAGAGCCCAAGATGCATTTTTCACTTTTGCTAAAATCCATCAGTTCCGTGTCTGTCCGACTACTAGCTAGCGTGTGCTAAGCTAACTTAGGACGGTTTGTCTCTCCGGTCCAGTGTTCAAGTTTACAAACTTCCTTTGTGCTAGGACGCCGTCAGAGGCCAAAGGTAAAGTAACCTCAAACACGTTGATACACTGCCTAGATGAGCTTTATGGACTGTATGCTAACAGCTTAATATAATGCTCACTAGCCAGCTAAGCATTCCCATACATACAAAAACATCTCCCAGTGTCGGCCTTCAAAGTTGCCACACAAACATTTCTATGTCATTAGTGTGTACTAGTGACACTAGTACACATGATAATATGCTGTGATTCATTCACACTCAAATATGAATTTAAGCACAAATTCATCTGCCTAGTTTGCTTTGAGATGCTAACAGCCATGACAGATTAGAATCGAAGTTGCCAGTACAACAACATTCTCAAAAATCCACAAACCATAGAGCCAGCCTACATTTTTTTTTTAAAGTGTGTTTGTCTGTTGGTGGCTGACTGGAAAACCGGCGGCGATAATCACCCCCGGCAAGCTGAAATTGTTTTCTACACATTTGCATAAACAGCTGAAACATTCTGTGCATCCATATTTCACACATTATCGTTTTCATCACATATTTCACAGCTTGTGAGGGCGGAGCTCAGTGTACATGCATCATGTGCACGCACAAACAACAATCACCGCTGCTTGAAAATGTTGCCTTGATGCATGTGTGCGTTTGGATGTGCACACACTCAAATATTACACTCACACTCATATTTTTTAAACACTTTTTAGGTTAATTTTCTGGGGAAATGACTCAATTTGTATCTGAGCAGGTGCGCTTCTTTTAAACACCTGTTATCATATGCTCGGCACGTACACGCACACACACGAAAACGATGTCTCATCACCCACCTTCCACCACTCCTCGTTGGAGTCGTCTGTGACTTGCACACGATCACCGGGGCTGGAAACGATAAGGCAAAAGAAGGATAATGAGGACGGGAGACAAGAGACATGAATGAAAAGCGGGATTTGTGATAGGCACATAAAAGCAGAACAAAAAAAGTCAAGTGCAAAAAAAAAAATGTTCTTGGCTTCGACAAAGGAGGCCGAAATACTCGTGAGATTTTGCACAAAAGGTGAAGCACTAAATAATAAAAAACTGATACTGATACTTGAAAAATGCTTTAAAGGACATAACAGTGAACCCCTGTTAAATGTGGCAGATATATTCAAAAACCACCTGCTTCATTTATAAACACAAAAGCAAAAAAAAAAAAAAAAAACCTACATTTTTATCTATGAATACATTTATGTTGAAAAAGAAATCCACAAATAGGCAAGCTAAACTAAAAACCCATTAAGAAAAAGAAAAACAAAAAAAACACGATGCATGATAGCCACAAACTCGATGAAACTCGACTACCACCTTTTTCACTATTTGGATGGATGCTGGAGGGCGGGCGCGCCTCCTGCACCCACTGGGTTGGAAGAGGCCCCGCTCGTCGCTCCTCTTACTCACTTTACTAGTTTTGCACTATACACTTTGTAAATATACACATAGGGCACACAACACATTTCTTGGTGGGGTGGGGAAGGGTGGAAACACCGTCTTCACCCTTCAACTCCCCTCCAATTTTAATGCACTTCACGTCCAAGGGGAGGGGTGAGTTGGGGCGGGGAGCCATCAGGGGGGATGGACTGCAGTGCCTGGCAGCGCTGTGGTCCCCCCATCTGTGTCCCCGTCCCACCACTTTGTCCCTCCATTTCCTTTTTTAATGCACCACACATATACATATTCATTTTTTTGGGGGGATGCGGGTGGATCGGAGTAGGGGAAATCTTTTCCCCCTGCTCCATCCCACCTGCTCCCAATTTTAATACAACACACGCACACACTTGTATAAACACTGGGTGGGGCCACATTCACGGTGTAAGGGTAGAGTTCACCAGTTGGCGAGCTGGCGGACTGAGTAACAGGGTTAAGTGTCACTAGTACGACCGGGGCCTCTTCCCACCAGGCTTGGTGTTCTGATGTACCGCCCCTCCCCCAGTGCTTCCTCCTATGCCCCCCCCCGTGCCATCCTTCCCTGCGGCTGGAGGTGGGGTGGGCACGTCTTCATTCTCTGCGCTGCTGCCCGGCCCCCCCTGGCGCTGGTTCCCGGGGGCAGGGGGGTCCACGGAGCGCGCCTGCGTTGGCTCGCCGGCCGGTATCCGCCCGCGGGGGTGTGGGGGGTTGTGCCTTGGTGCTGCCGCGGCTTGGCGGATTCCGGGGGGGCCGTGCTCGCTTTGCTGGGCCGCGGTCGACGGCTCCCCTATGGTGGCGGTCCTTATGCATGCCAGATCCATCACACCAGCATCTACTGAAATTCAAACAGAATTCTCCTCTCCCTCCCACTGCTCGTTGAATCAGTGGTTGCTGGGTATGTGGATCTCACTCTGCTTTATCTATCCTTACCTCCTTCCTCTCTTTAGTTTTTCCTCTGGTCTCTTGAGATCTTCTTAATTTGTTGGAATTTAGAAGTTTGTGGGGTTGGCGTAAGACTCTGATTTTGTAACCATGTGGATGGCAGGAGGTGTTTAGTTGGTGCTGGATTTCACTTTGATTTATCTTTCTTTTCTTTGACCTTTCCTCTGGTCTCCTGACCTTCTGAACTTCATGACTCTGGCGAGACTCTGAAGTATCCGGTTAAAGTGAAGGGTAATGGGATTTTTATTAGGTTTTAGGTGAATTAATGAGTACAAATTTACACGTGCATTTACACGTACGCACACAAACGCATTGAAAAAAAGACAGAGAGAGAGAGCAATAATTATAAGTTGTTGAATCGATAAGACTGCCGAATGAACAATTCTGAGCTAAAAAAAAAAATAATAAAAAAAAATAAAAAAAAGAAAGGAAGTGAACATTTTTCTATAAATCTTGATACTTGGGGTAGCCGAAATGATGAAAGCTCATCAAATGCATACAGCATGATCAACACAATAGGGAACTGTTTTAAAATGTAAAAAAAAAAAAGTATGTCTCCTTCCTTGTTCATGGCGGTTCGCTTCATTTTGCAGTGCTGTGTGAAATGTGTTTTTGCAGGTCTCTCGCTCTAGTGTGGCTTTAAAGCGGCTTACACGGAAGACTGCAGCTGACCTGTTCTGCATGCCAATGAAACGCCGCCACTTACTATAGAGGTACCTCATCTTACAAGTTTGTCGAGGTACGAGCCATCACTAGGTTGATTTTTTTCCCCTTCAGTTGTGAGTGCTTGGATGGTGGCAGCAAACTTAACAAGCAGCAGATAGTGAAATAGTCTTTGAAAAAGAAGCTTCAGGTAAGCTTCTTAATGCTACTCTCGCTTGAGGTTTACTCTAAAACTAAATGTAAAATGAAGAGAGCTACACCTTGTGTTATTAACCAAACCACCTAACTTTGCATTGAGAAAAATTGCTAGCTTAATGCTATCACATAATGGGAAACATCATTGACAAAGCTAACCGGAATAGCACCAATATTTCAGTAGTTATAAACCTTTAAATAACCTAAATTTGAACACAAACGATAGTAGCACATGCAGACAACATACAACAATACTCACAGGCATACATTATTTATCTTCTGTGGAAAAAAACAAAACAAAAGAACTTGCTGGTCTTCTTCTGTGTTTCACTACGTATAGTAAGTGTATGTCTGTATTATACTACCCCCTAGTGGCCACACAACACAATTAATTAAAGCGTGAAATCCCCATGCACAAACTGTAATTCATAACTTTCTAGGTGCAACAATTAATTGGCAACAAATCGATCATCATTTTGATAATCGATTAATAATTTTGAGGCCTTGTTTAATTTAAAATAGTTAAAATCAAAGGGATTTCAGCCTCTCGACTGTAAATATTCTCCAAATTCTGTAGTCCATCATGAAAGCTGATTGATTAACTTAGTGCTGAATTAAAATAAAGGTTTTACCCATTTTCCAAACATTAACAGAATCATAATTAATGTATGTTTGTGCGCTTTCTGCAGTGTCCATTTGAAATAATGTTTTTGAATACAGGGATGGAAATAAACCATTTTTTAAAAATCAAATTTTTTGATTAATCATCAAAGTAATTGACAAATTAATCAGCTCTTAAAATAATTATTAGTTTCAGCTCTAGAATCAAGTTAACCAAAAGCATCAATGTTACAATTAGCGTCCTGCCATGTAAAGTTAGTGCCATTAATCATCGAAGACACACGGTCAATAGTCAATAATCAATTCCACGCACGCCTCATTTTACAACTCCGTCCTTCCTTTTTCATTTCTTATTGTTCGCCTCGCTTTGAAAATTGGACTCAATTCTCCGCCCATTTCATCCAGCCTAACAATTTAAACACAGCGAACGCCCCCACACCTCAATATCTTTCAACTACTTCCATCCACTACGTGGGCACGCTGACGAGTTTGGAGTGCATAATTAGTCGTCCTCGGAGGCGCTGAACGTGTCCTCCGAGGACGCCATGATGAAGTAGGAGGGACATTTTTCTCAAAACAATAGGACGCGTGTTGACTCACTGGAGTTCCAGGTCGTTTTGTTCCTGAGGCAGAAAGCTGTAGAGAGCCACGTAAGTGTGCACCGAGTGCACCTCGATGCGTTTGGGGGGCACCTGGAAAGCGGAAGGAGGAAGTCAGGTGCTAAAACACATTATAGGAGTGTGCACACCAGTTGATAAAAACGTTTCAGTGGGCAACAAAATGTATATGGGAATTTCAGCAGACACATTTCATCCATAAAAAAAATCTTCTGTCCCTGCCAAATTTTCTTTTTCCACAAACATAGTGTAGATACACTAAAAAATACACAAAAAGTAAAGATAAATAAATAAATAAATAAATAAATAAATAAATACATTTTAAAAAAAAAATGCTTTCGCCACCCATCAAGTGTGATTCACGCACGCAGCATTGCCTCACATACACACACGTGCACACATGTGCACACACCTCAGCGGGCGTCTCAGCTTGACTGCCACTCTCGTCCTCATCCTTCTCCACCTCAGTGTCAGCGGCAACAGAGTCTGGAACGGAAAACGTGTGAACACATGCCAAAAAAACATTGACGCGTGTAAACGCATGGATGCAAATGTATACGCACATGCATGTAAACACACAGTAGCATTAGCAAATGCATGCATGTCACGTGTATATATTTGGATGTGGGAGGCGCATGTAATCCCAAGGATTTTTTCTTTTTTGCCGTACTAGAATGAAATGTAACTGCACATCCACTGCAGTAGGTGGCAGTAGTGCTCTCATTGTCAGAGGACTATTAAGCACCTCTGCAGAGGCATGCTAATGATACTATTTCGAGTCATGTCGGAGTTGTTGTTTTTTTTGTTTTGTTTTTTTGTGCGAAAAAAAATTTTTTCCCTCCCTGGGGCGCCCTAAACTAACACACCAATACATGCATGTTACATGTAAATACTATCATTTAAAATGTAAAAAAAAAATCCATTCCAACCTCCCCAAAACACCGTAAATGTCTGTGTTATGTGTCTTTAGGAAAGAAAAATAGCATCATACATAAAAATAAAAATAAAAACTAAGAGAAAACAAAATAATAAAGTGGGTTTATGAAGTGTAATGACTGTAACATAATGTCATCTTTATGTGTTGGATGTGCGCTTTCAAGGTTTATGGCCCCCGAATAACTTGAGAAGCAGGAGTCAGATCTGCGTGTGAGCATCTGGACGTGAATTGTGGCCTAAGGTAAAGGCATGCATGTAAACACACATCAATATGTGTAAATACATGCATGTATCTATTCAACAAACACATTCCAGTGATATTACCTCCCGTCTCTGGAGGGATGTCTTCCTCCATGCTGCACTGTCTCCCCTGCCTCTCCTCACCCGCCTCACCCTTTGATCAACAACAGAATACGTGACATGTTAATTGAGGCCTTTGATGGCACAACATGTGCAAAACTGAAGTTCAAATTATGAGCTGAAAAGATGGACGCATTGGCGAAATGATGCACCAGACCATTTGGGGATGAGTAAGCTGGGAACAAAAATAAATAAATAAATAAATAAATAAATAAATAAATAAATAAATAAAACCAGCCAGATAGCTAGATAGCGTGCTCGATAGATAGATAACGATAGCGAGCGAGCTCGATCGATCAATAGATCGATAGATAGATAGATAGATAGATAGATAGATCCAAAGACAGATGAATCCACAGTGTAAGCCCCTTTTCCAGTGTACCAGTTCTACCCCAAAGCAACCAGGTTCCGCCCTGTGTGGTGGCTTTTCTATTATACGTTTTCGAGGCTATGTGGTTAAGCTGTTCTTCAGCTTAAAACTTCTTTCTTAAAAGTTAAAAAAACTACTCTTAAATATACAGAAATACTCCCTGAATGTTACCCAAATACTCCAACATACTCAAATATTTCTTAAACGTGATCTAAATACACTTAAATCTATTGAAATACAGTATTCCCTAAAAGTACAGTAACCTTAACAATTTTAAGTTAACTGAAATACACCTGAAAAGTTACCCAGATACTCCAACATATACTCGCAACCTTCGTAAAAGTTCCCTAAATACTCTTAAGTCTACTGAAATACCCCTATGTGTACTCAGATAATTCTTGAGTTACCTCATAAATATGAATATATGGAAAATTAAAACTGTAGTAAATGTAAAAGTATTGCACATAAAAATGAAATACAAATTGTGCTTGAATAAATGTTTAAAAACAAAAAATTCTAAATGATTAGTATTTACTGAAAAAATGTACTATATTTATATTTAAAAATAATAATAAAAATGTTGGGAGCCACGTCCAAGGTAGCAGTGCCGTGAACTCCCAATCGCGGTATAGCGGGGGTTCACTGTGAAGACAAAATTGGGATGCCTTGGTGGTGCATGGCTGCCAAGGAAACTTTATCTCAATCACACAGCAGCACACGCGCGTGCATCCTCGTATGGCTGTGGCTCGTACCAAACTGCGCGTGGGCGACTCTGACATGCTGCCGAAACTGGAGCGGCTCATCTGCGCCAGCGACGTCCCGTAGCGCAAGGCGGCGTATACCGGGTCCACGCGTGCACGCACCGCCTCTGAAATCACATGCACACGCACACAATATGTTGGGAATATTGTGTCTGTATGTCGGCGTGGGGGAAGAATGGGGTAGGGAGTCTAAATTTAGCTGAAGTGACCCACTTTAGTGTATGAGAGAACAGCCAAAAGTTAAGCAAGCATCAATACATGACGACAAATCATCACACTTTCAATAAAGCACACTTTTTAGTCCCAAACCCACACCATGACTGCCCCGTGGTAACACAGCACTTTTTAATTTATTTTTTGTCAAAAATTGTGTTGTGCTCAACAAGCTAATTTAGCAAAAAGGTGAAGATTTGTGTACAAAATTTTGCATTTGGGGCAAGTGGGACAAATGTCCCACCAGATGGTACCATGATAATAATAAAATCGGTCAACTTACTTGTAGGTCAACAAGCTAATTTAGCAAAAAGCTGAAGATTAGCACTAGCATTAGCATTAGCAATTTTGCATTGAGACAAGTAGAATACACTGTCCCATCAGATCTGGTGGAGGGTATACCATAATACACTGTAGTCATAAATAATGTCAAAAGCTATTATAATAATAATAATAATAATAATAATAATAATAAATTACAATTGTAATGCATTTTCTACGTAATTATTATTATTATTATTATTATTATTATTTATGTATTTATTTATTTATTTTGCACAATTTGTCCGTCACATTAGTTGCTGCTGAGGAAATGGCATGGTGCATTAAATTATTTATTTAACAACATATGATGCATTTGTATTTATTGTGTATTAAATATCCATCCATCCATCCATTTTCTGAGCCACTTTTCCTCAAGGGTCGCAGAGTATTAAATATCATAGATGTATAATTTAAATACTCTTTAAATGATACATGCTAATAATAATAATAATAATAATAATAATAATAATAATACTGAATTTATTCTATATAATAAGCATTTTATTAAAAGTACATTTGAGGATTTTTTATTATTGTATTAAGTATTAAGTAGAATCTAAC
Source organism: Festucalex cinctus (assembly GCF_051991245.1). NCBI lineage: Eukaryota > Metazoa > Chordata > Actinopteri > Syngnathiformes > Syngnathidae > Festucalex > Festucalex cinctus. Next base: position 55,115,840 of record NC_135411.1, read on the forward strand.
ATATATTGAATTATTTTGTTTGTTAAATTTGAAAAACATGTTTTTAATGATTCCGTTTTTTTCTTTATTTTTTTTTTGTTGTAGCTCCTGAGGCGCTAATAATTGGGTACCAGAAATTCTGCCTAGCAACAAGCAGCTTGGCACATCTTGCAAAAATCCCCAGTGCCTTTTGCGATTTCTTTGGCTTTTTTTCTCAATACTGAACACAGTCGGGTGGCATCCGTATGAGTCTCAAACGTTATTGTTTTTTTTGTCTTATTTCCATGACTTCCAAGTTCCTACGATGTTATTGGTTCATTTTGGCCCTTATTTGGAGACTAAAAGGAAGTGACAGCACGAGGTGCTAAAGCTTGATTTGGAGCGACATATGAACCCATGTGTTGACCTATCGTACAGTACGGTGGCCTGTTTAAGGACAAGTCAGTTGCTTTTAATGTCTGATATATGGTATTTGCAGCTGGCTTTATTGATATTTTGTCTTGATTAATGGCAATGGCCTTGCCTTGGCTCCATGTTGCTGCACTTTGAAACAAACACACAGTTAAATTAGTTTAGCATTACTAGTATTTACAAATAAGCCTACTTCATGAATGCGACCATTACTGTATGTGTAACATGAACTGAAGACTAATGTGACACAGTATTGCAAATTTTGCAAATGTCACATGTATACACTTCACTTGGTATTGCAGTTCTGTTTTGCAAAGTAAGCTTCCTCAATCAGACCTGCTGTGATAAAGATTGTGGATGCCCTACTAAATGACATTGCAAATACAACTGTTGAGTAATGTATTGTTGTAATATTATGACTGTATTCTCTATATAACACAGTAAACAAGAACAAACTCATGCAGTGCTTTACATCAAGATTTAGATCTGGACGACTGGTGTATTTAATTTTTAATATGAATCTGTCCATTAGATGGTGCTGCAGCTGCCATTTTGCCACTTGCAGGGAGCATTTCTGGCGGTGCGATTGCATCGTAGTCAATTGTAGTTCACGCTGTCAAGCGGAGTGGCGCGGACGATGCGTTTGGAGCGGTGGCACGCGACACGGCGCACCGAAAATCCACACGTTTCGTTAAATTAAAATAATCTTCGGCACCCAGTCGGCTTCGGGTTCGGACTACGTCACACACAGCGTCCTGTCTATAGTCGTCCAGACCAGGGTGCTACAACAACACGGCCAGCCAGGACAGAACGTTGAGCAAGAACGTTAGCATATAGTACCTGGCAAGTGTACAGTGTTCCATCGTTTATCGCGGGTTCATCTGTAATGGCCTTGCTGTTTCGCAATTATTTTATTTTTATTTTTTTAAAGAACATATATGATGAATGAGGTGGACCTTCCTGGGTGGAGTTTGCATGTTCTCCCCGTGCCCGCGTGGGTCTTCTCCGGGTACTCCGGTCTCCTCCCCACATTCCAAAGACATGCATGGCAGGTTAATTGGGCGCTCCGAATTGTCCCTAGGTGTGCGTGTGAGTGTGGATGGTTGTTCGTCTCTGTGTGCCCTGCGATTGGTTGGCAACCAGTCCAGGGTGTCCCCCGCCTACTGCCCAGAGCCAGCTGAGATAGGCGCCAGCAGCCCCCGCGACCCTTGTGAGGAATAAGCGGTCAAGAAAATGGATGGATGGATGGATATGATGAATGAAAACCCCACGTTTGGTGTAAACGGAGCATCATGGCTCTGCTTGCAAATGTCATTTTTGTTGATTTTTGATTTGGTTGGGTTAGGTATATGAGTAAAATTTAAATCTCACGTTCATGCTTTTGTTCATCAATAACATCACTGTTCAGTCAAACATCAAACATAGGATAAATTTCTATTTACAAATCAATCTGTTCTGTAATATCGTGCTTTTAATAAGTTGGATAATTTTGCATGGACATCTTAGCTTCCCACTGAAATTTACCAGGAGGCTTGATATTACCAAACAGCACACACTCACCGAGACTGGGCTGGACCTCTTTGACGACGGCCAGTTGTTCAGTGACGAGCATCGGTGAGCTGAAGTTTCGCTTGAAGGTGCCCGACTAATGGAGGAGAACACAGAGCGTAATGATTTTTGTTCAGCTTACATTAGACCCATCTTCAAGGCCCCACGCCGCCATTAGGGGAGACTTCAACCGAGTCATTTGAAGAGATTCTATCGAATGGAAAACACACCGACGCGAAGGAACATCTCATTCGGATGGAGCGGCCACTCTCAACATGTAGCTTTCCAACACCAGGCTGTCATTTCACACTGAATTAAGCAAATAAGTATGGCCGCTTCGGCTTGCAAATGAGCCACTCTGTCACATTACGCAGCGAGAACGCACTCACGAGGTAATCAGCATTTTGCCTTTGTTCCCGCCGAGACATTTGAGGTTTCGTACCCGCCTCTTGCCGGCCTCCTCATTCTTTTTGGACTACACGTTGCTCTTAAAAAGCGCTACGTGCTAATATTCTTAGTCGCGCATTGTATATTGAACCAAATCGAAATCCCTCGGTTCTAAGAATTGGTCTGATCCAGATATTTGGTTTCCTAAAAGTTGGACACAAATAAAATAAACTTGAGTTGTCATGAAAACGGATATGGAAGCTGATCTACTAACGACCCACTCCAAATGGGGGGGGGGAAGTGACATGCTGTTCATATTGCACCTTCTGACAAATTAATTGAAATGATTTAACATCAGATTAATTGCAATGGTCTTTAACTTTAACTTTGGTCTTTAACTGCCAGACATTTTCAAAACAGTTCCCCATATTGGCAGCCATTTTAGAGTATTTTTGACAACTTTGTCAAGACCCACAAAATATTGTGCTATTTTTGTGAAAAGAAGCAGGTCAAGGCAATCAACGTCTTTGACACTTTTTGTTTTTTTTGTGCTATAGTGACACTTTAAACCAGGGGTGGCCGAGTTTGGTCATCGAGAGCTCCTATCCAGCCTGTTTTCCATGTCTCCCTCCTTCAGCGCAGCTGAATCTAATGATCAGCTAATCAGTCGGTTTTGCAGAAGTCTATTAACGATTCTGATCATGAATCAGGTGTGTTAGTGGAGAGAAACATGGAAAATAAGGCTGGATGGGGGTTCTCGAGGACCAAACTTGACCACCCCTGCCTTAAACTATAAGACAACAAAATAAGACTGAGAAAGGACTTGAACGTTGAAAAATATTGACTTTTGTACATGCCATCATCATTCACTCCATGAACTGCGTCAACGTTTCTCACGATCACAAAAAAAACAATTTACTACCAACTGTGACACTATGTTCATACCATACATATACTAAATAAACAGTGTGAGCTGCCTAAACTTGTCGGACTTCCAACATGCTGGCATTTCTCTAATTTATAATTGAAGTGACAAGCCAAGATTCAGCGCCTAATCCCTATTTTCTACACAAAAGCTGTGCTCATTAAAAATTAAAAATTAAAAGTGATGCAACACCTGCATCTTCAGGTATTGGTCTATTTTAGTGATGTGTGATTGGTGGAAAAGAAGGAAGTGAGAAATGAGAGCAAACTATTCATTTTTCATTTCTGCTGCTTTGCCACCCAAATAGCGCCCTGAACCATAGTTTAGACAGTTCTGATATAGTACATATTTCGTGTGTGTGTGTGTTTTGTCGCACCTTCCCATGACACGGCTGCTGCGAGAGTTCCGATGTGCACCACAGGTGAGCTGCCAGCTTGCACGTTTTACACCTCAAAGCCTGTTTGGAGTTTCCTATGTAAGGAGTAAGACAGAAATAATTGATTCGTCACGGTTCCATCACATTGTTAAAAGCACTCTGACACGACAATCCTCGCTGTTCTGAATGATTTACGTGCGTTTTTTATTCCCTATCCTATCCCAGTCGTGTTGTAATTATGCATGAGCGCTTCTTTGACTTCTCTGACGTGTTGATTAAAGCTGCACGGGGAGGCAGTGAGCGCACAAGACTGCAGGGGAGCTGGATGATCTATCACATAATAATAATGAAGATACAATGCATGCTGGGAAAATAAATTAGAACTCAAGGGAAGAGGAGCAGTTTGTGGTTGGGAATCCATCAATGTGCTAGGAAGTAGTAAAAAGAACCACACACAGACACATTCTGCTTAACTTAAGTCAAAACGATAAGTGAAGGAAGTATTTGATTGGACGCAATTACACCAAAAAACAAACTGAATGTCTCTGTGGGATCAATGATGTGTGTGAATGTAACAAAATAGCTCAGTAAGTAAATACGTAATTAGAAAAGTCAGTCAATAGCATATACGATTCTGGATTGATTCACTCTGTGATCAATGTGGCAAATAAACTACAAAAAAGGGCTAAGTAAACATTTAAGTGTATAATGCAAAAAATATTCTCATGCACAGTAAATCCCTTTTCACACTGCATTTAGCAGGGAGCAGAGCACCATCGCCAAACCCATTTATTGTGTAAGTGGTGAGGGGCAGGGACCACGGAATGGAACATTGCTGAGCGGCATGGAGCAAAAGGGGGCTTTAAATTTTTTAGTGAAGGGTATCTTCTAGGGCTGGGAATCTTTGACTGTCTCACGATTCGATACGATTACGATTTTTGGGTCTACGATTCGATTCAGAATCGATTCTCGATTCAAACTATTTTCGATTCAAAATGATTTGATTGACAAATGATTTCTGCTTCAATTTACAGATATGCACAACATTGTCATGATCTACTCCAGTCTTCTTTGCAAGACAAAATGACAAATAGAGACATTAAAGTGTCTTTTTTTCTTTAAACATTTATTAATTTTGTATTGTAAGTGCCTTTTTCCACAAAAACAGCATGTGGGCTACAACTGCCTTTTCCCCTTCTTCTTCATTTCTAATTTAAATAAAATCGATTTTTGGATATTAATATTGATTCGATTTGATTAATAAATGAGAATCTCGATTCTTTTATGAATCGTTTTTTTGGCACACCCCTAGTATCTTCACTCCCTCACCATGCAATTTTGCCCAAAAACAAAAGGAAATACGTATCGTCTGCTGCTGCAGATGTAAGGAAAAGAGCGAGTCGCCTCACTCACTTCAACTGATTGTCGGCAAAAACGAAGTTTTTGCAGGGTAAGAATGAATTTATACCTCATAGTTTCAATGTTTTTTTGAGTTTTTTTTTGGGGGGGGGGGGGGGGGGGGCATTTAGGCCTATAGTAAATAGTAAGCAGGGGGAAAAACAGGTTAAAAAAGTAAAAATCCTGCCACAGTTTGGCTTTAGCCACAGGTGCTTCTCATAATGACCTCGAACATCTGCTGGTTGAGTACAAGCACCTGTAGCTAAAGTCAAACTGCGGCAGGGTTTTTACTTTTCTGGACCTGCATTTTCCATTTCTGATAGTAAGTCAACAAATATGTGGCCAGTTAGCTACCCAGAGCTATCGTTAGCCTTTAGCTAAAAACAACAATGAACATTACCTCAGTGCAGACCTAGTAGTTTCTGGTCATTTTGGAGGGATTCGACTGGTCGTGTGTGTGGTCTTTCACAAAGTTTGATCCAGTGCAGACATATTTCGTAGTTGTTTGAGGGTTTACGGAAGGGAATAAACCGGACAGTGTCTCTCTCGTGTCTCTCTTACACAAGCCGTGACTACAGCGTTAAACCCTCCATCCATCCATTTTCTTGACCGCTTATTCCTCACAAGGGTCGCGGGGGCTGCTGGCGCCTAGCTCAGCTGGCTCTGGGCAGTAGGCGGGGGACACCCTGGACTGGTTGCCAACCAATCGCAGGGCACACAGAGACGAACAACCATCCACACTCACACGCACACCTAGGGACAATTCGGAGCGCCCAATTAACCTGCCATGCATGTCTTTGGCATGTGGGAGGAGACCGGAGTACAGCGTTAAACCATTTTATTAATATTTTTTCTTGGCTTTGAACAACCAACAATGAACTACCGGGAGCTGGATTGCTTTTTTTTGTCCGCAGCAAAAGCACGGGCCATGCCAGACATGACGTCTTGCACCTTGATTGGTTTACTAGGTCATGCGGGCGTGGTTTACGGAAAGGTCTATGTAGAGGATGGAGGACTTCCTCCTTAAAATGAGAAAAGCCAGGGCTTTCTTTTGCAACATTGAACAATGGGGTATATGCCATGGAAGAGCCGGGACTGTTTTTGCACATGAGCTTTGATTCCGGTTCCAGTTCGCGACGTGTGGGCTGCGTCCCATTACTTGTGCTTCCGACTTTGTGCCCCTCGGTTGTGCGTTGCTGTTGACGGGTGCGAGTGTGTAGTGTGTCTGTCAGTTGTCCGAAGCACATCAGAGAGCTGAGACGCCCTGCGCGCTCCCGCAAAATCGACTCGAGCACGCGGTTGGGGGGCGGCGCAGGGCTGGGGATGCGAGTGTAACACGGCACGCATGTTGCAACCCGGAACCGGAACCAAAGCTCATGTGCAAAAACACGGAAGTCGGAAGTACCACCTCTTCCGTGTCAAAATCTACATTTTTACTTCTTGGTAGCCTGCTACCAGCACTATCAGCGCTATCAGCACTTCCAAATATGGGCACGCCAGAGACCGTTAAAGTGATACTTGACTCATTGAGCCATTTTCAGCAGTAAAAAACGTGAATATTTTCTCCAGCATTAATTTGTTAACTTCATTATTTTTTATGTACAATGACATCACCTGTGCTAAGGAAGTATGTAACAACCAATCACAGCTCACCTGTTTTCTGGGTTTGGTCAGCAAACTGAGCCATGATTGGTCGTTACCTTCTTCCTCAGCACAGGTGATGTCATCTTCAGGCGACAGCAAGTGGAGAAATTAGTTTTTACAGGTATTCATTGTGTCAACTTTATTTACTTGTATACAAAAAAAAAAACTTGTATACTCACTTAAAATGTTTGCTTTGTTCTTGTTTTTCTCATCTTATTCTTTATTGCATGACTGATTTCTCTTTCATGTACAGCACTTTGTATACAGCAATGCTTGTTTTAAAGTGTTTTATAAATAAAGTTGAGTTGAGTACATGAAAAATAATGAAGTTATCAAATTAATCTTCAACAAAATATTCACTTTTTAGTTTTTACTGCTGAAAATGGTTCAATGAGTCAAGTATCCCTTTAATTTTATGGCACCTCATGACTTCTTCATGCTCAGCAAGTGCAGTGAGAAAAGAGCTTTACGGTCAGCATCTGTGGCTGTATGAGCGAAGTGAGCTGTATAAGTGAAGCTGTAAATAAGCATCCTTGGAAAGTCAGTACCCATGAAACTCAATTTATGGATGTACATCAATAACTAGGTACATTCATAAGTACATTTGTTCTTAAATATTAAATGATCCTTAAAGGCGCAGCTGCCGGTTTCACTCAGGAAAATGCACTTTTTAAATACAGGATGTACACACTTTAACTTTCTCTCAGTCTACACATCTGGGTTTATGTTAATCTCTGGTGGTGATTTTGTCCTAAACCACCACCCCCCTAGCCTGTAGCCTGTATTTTGTCATTTTGTGTTTGTTTTTTGTAAACAGCGGGACGTTTCTGTTTGAAAGACAGTGTTTACACCCCTCCAGCCAATCCCAGAACGGGGGGATGCGTGTCACAAACAGGGCCGGGCTGCGTGACGTCACTCCCGCAGCAATTTGAAAGCACGCATAGATTATTATTTTTTTTCCTCACTCACTCACTCACTCACTAACTCACTCACTCACTCACAGCAGCTTACGTGTGTGAATGAGTGAGTGAAGAAAAAAAAAAAATCCGTGCGTGCTTTCAAATTGCCGCGGGAGTGACGGCACACAGCCAGACACGTTCTCCCGGCCCCTTTTGCCTGCGATTGGCTGGAGGGGTGTAAACACTGTCTTTCCACAGAAACGTCCCGCTGTTTACAAAACAAACACAAAATGGCAAAATACAGGCTGGGGGTGTGGGGGTTTAGGACAAAATCACCCCCACACGTGAAGAAAAGCCCAGATCTGCCAATTGAGAAGTAGTTTAAATCCTGTATTTAAAAAGTGCATTTTCCTGAGTGAAACCGGCAGAGGGCGGCACGGTGGTCGAGTGGTTAGCACGTCCGCCTCCCAGTTCTGAGGACTCCGGTTCGAGTCCAGGCTCCGGCCTTCCTGGGTGGAGTTTGCATGTTCTCCCCGTGCCCGTGTGGGTCTTCTCCGGGTACTCCGGTCTCCTCCCACATTCCAAAGACATGCATGGCAGGTTAATCGGGTGCTCCGAATTGTCTCTAGGTGTGCTTGTGAGTGTGGATGGTTGTTCGTCTCTGTGTGCCCTCCGATTGGCTGGCAACCAGTCCAGGGTGTCCCCCGCCTACTGCCCAGAGCCAGCTGAGATGGGCGCCAGCGACCCTTGTGAGGAATAAGCGGTCAATAAAATGGATGGATGGATGGAAACCGGCAGACTGCGCCTTTAATTCCCAGAAAAGTTCCGATCCGGATTACTTCCAAAATCCTCTTGTTTAATTGACTATAGAAATGTTTTACCCTCTTGCAGCCCTTTAAGTCAGTATAAGAACGAATAGTGTGAGTATAACAGTATGTACGTAATGGTGGTCTCACCTAGGATCATGTTCTTGCAGAGCTGGCAGTTGGTGGGCTTGCGAAAGACGTGATTATGGAAAGAGTGCGTGATGATCTGGGAGGCCTGCGGGGGCTTGGGAGGCAGCGATGGCGACAGTCTAAGCGAGGGCGAGCGGGAGGCGATGGAAGGGTTGGGGCTGACCGACGGCGACAGCGACGGCGAGGGCCGTGAGCCGACGATGGGCGAGCCCGCCGGCATCAGGTCCAGGGGGGGCGGCGAGGGCGACGAAGGGGGCATGGGCTCCGTGATGAACTCCGGGGGGAGGCGGGCGTCGCTGTAGGAGCGTTGGAAGAAGTTCTCAACGCTTTTACTGCGCATGAAGGACAGCGAGCGCTTCAGTCTCTGCAACTAAACAAAACAAACCGGTCAGTGATGATTACACTGGTGGATGAAAATCCGTTACTCATGCAAAAAAAACAAAAACAAAAAAACATAATTGATTAAATTTATTAAAACATGCAAAATGACTGAAGCTGATTGGACAATTATGTCTTTTTGCCAGAGAGGAAACAAACCTGGCTCTTCAGAAATTATACACACACACACACACACGCCCCAATAAAACTGCACATTTTAGAAGAAAAATCCAACGGGCCTTTGGGGAGGGAATGTGAACAATTTTACGGTTTCATTCTGCTGTGATACGAGCACTGCGGGGGAGGAAGAGCATGATGATCCCCAAATAAAATAAAACCTTGTAAAGAAACTGCACGCTCAGCTACAAGCTGTAGACAGAAGTATTGGGGAAGAAGGGTTGAATGAGACCTATCAGTTTTTAAAAGCACTCCAAGATGCACTCATAAGATGTAATGTATCTTCATAAAGGGGAAAAAAAAAGAAAGAACTTACTTGTCAAAATATGCCAGGTGGCCAAAATGCTTAATGCCGTTTTTGTGTTCCTTACAACATCAGAGTGCCTGAAGAAGCTGCCAGGTCAACTTTTTTTTTTGGTACAAACAAAATGGAAAAGATTCCACTGTTCTCCACATTTCATTCTGCAAAAAACTTTGCTGAGCTTTTAGGTCAAAAATGTATGTTTTTGGTGAATTCAACCTATGTTCTACTGGTGATCACTAAAGAATAAATAAAACTAGGACAAAAAAATCCTGGTAAAAGAAAATAGTCTACTCTTTCTTTTGATAGGTTAATTTTTTACACTAGTGTCACAGAACACAATATACAGTGCATCTTGAAATATCAATCAAAATACTCTTAAATGGCTGCCAATATATGCGGAATTCTGCTCTAAAGGTGGATGGCAATTAATGAGTTAATTGTCAAAGTTAAAGTGCTAAAGGTACCGTAAGCTTGTATGAGATTGTTATGGAAGAACAAGCTGGTTGACAAACTTCTAAAGCTCTCCCAGAAGAGTGGAAAGTGTCCTAGCTGCAAAAGTGATGCACATGTTCCTCCATTTTCACTTCCTGGAGGTGTCACATCCACATACTATCACACTCCGTTTAAAGCCAGTATTGTTGCAAACCAGGGCGAAACCAGGGAAGCCAACAGCCTCACACGAGAAGGGGTCACGTGTGCAAATGGCCTTTTCTTGATGGCGCTGGGGCCAACGTCGTTATCATCTATCAACAGGCTCGTAATCTGATGGGAGGCGGTGTGAAGCAGCATCAAAATGTGGCGCGTGTCACACGTATTGACAAAAAGCAGCCTCGTTTGCCAGGCGAGGTCTTGGATGATGGATTCCGTAAACTCACGAGAGAGAGGCCCCAACAGGTCGCATCGATCCGGCAAGATAAGCAGATTGCATGCACCCTTTGGAGAATTTGCTAATGCTACTTTATAAGAAACGTTTATATATAACTGTAGATTTACATATAAACATATTTACAAGATCTTTTTTTATTATTAACATATATTGTATGTGGGGAGTATTGTCGATTTGAAAGAAGTGTTTAAAGATGAATTTCTGTTTATCTTGAAACAGACAATGTTCTATCCTACTCAATTTACTGTGCGGCGAGCAAAACTCGGCAGCTTTATCGCACTTTACATTTGTGTATTGAAGTCGAAGTCAATTTTATGTAACATTTTTGAAAATGTTGGTAGCAGTGTTTATTTGCAATAGCTGCATCCTACTATGGAGCTGCTTCTAATGTTTCGGGTGTAAGCTAATGTAAAGGCGCTCTCAGTCCATTGTGCTTTTTAAAGCACCATGTTTGTGTCTGTCAATTAGGAATAATGACTGCAGAACTGGAGTGCGCGTCTCAATTACAATTAATCGAATTGTCGGCGAGCTGGCGACAGAGCAGAGCCTTCCGTTTCACCACCAGCCCCATCAGTTGAGGTCATCGGACGTGAACATTGTATGTGACAGTTCAGATGAAATGCATCCATCCATCCATCCATCCATCCATTTTCTTGACCGCTTATTCCTCACAAGGGTCGCGGGGGCTGCTGGCGCCTATCTCAGCTGGCTCTGGGCAGCAGGCGGGGGACACCCTGGACCGGTTGCCAGCCAATCGCAGGGCACACAGAGACGAACAACCATCCACACTCACACGCACACCTAGGGACAATTCGGAGCGCCCAATTAACCTGCCATGCATGTCTTTGGAATGTGGGAGGAGACCGGAGTACCCGGAGAAGACCCACGTGGGCACGGGGAGAACATGCAAACTCCACCCAGGAAGGTTCGAGCCTGGACTCGAACCGGAGACCTCAGAACTGGGAAGCGGACGTGCTAACCACTCGACTACCGTGCCAGATGAAATGCATTAGCTCATTAATGTTTTGCACCGAGTAACCCTGTGGACCGCCTTGCAAGGTGCACAGTGCTGTCAATCATTACAAAGACCATCCTCACGACAAAAGAATCCGCAGACCTAGAAAAGCAGATTATTCTCATACACACTCAGCCGATCAATGCGTCATACAGCAGGTATAATTCAATGTTAAAGCTCCAGTGTGTGGCTCTCTGCCTGATATATGATACAATATACGAAGTAGAAAGCAGGGCAGCCGGCAAGTCGTCAAACAAACAACACGCTCTGCCCAATAGTGTTACTTTAGTCAATTAAAACTAAACAAAAATAATTTCGTCAACGCACGTTTTTCACCGGACTAAAACTAGACTAGACTAAAACCCTTATTAAAAATAAGTGGGACTAAATCAGTATGCATTTTTGTTGACTAATGAAGATGCGACGAAAATGTACTTCACATAATAAAAACTAGACTAAAATCTATGGACATTTTAGTTCATGAACAAAAACTTGTCAAAAATCTGTCACTGTGACACTATCATGATGTGACACAGAGACACACCCCCTTTCAAATATGCAGCTAACGAGTGCAAAACGCACAAACAGGAGGTGAATTCACGGTGAAAGGTTAAAAAAAAAAGAAAAAAAAAAGTAAATTAGAAATATAACATTAATCCAACGGCTATAACGTTCAAACAATAATGTTAATCCGACCGCTAAGTAATGCTGGCTAACTTACTAGCTTGTAGCATGGAGGCATAGTAGCCACTTGTTGATATACTGTAATTGTGTGTCAAATTATTTTCATAAAAAAGATCAGAGAACAGTTTATGTGAAATAGTTTTAGATCCGAAATGTTCAACATAATTTGTTGACAAAAAATATATACAGGGGTAAAATGATTGTCCTGACTAAAACTAGGCAAATAAAATGATTTTTTCTTGGACTAAAATAAAGTCTAAAATGCTAGATTTATAGTCGACTAAAAATGAACTAAACAAAAACGGGATGAGGTTGACTAACTGATAAAAACTAAAAAGCGTGATTAAAACTGGACTAAAACTGAGACTAAATTTTAAAATGACGGATAAAATTAATTAGTGTTGTTCCGATACCGATACTGGTATCGGCAGAGGTGCCGATACTGCATGAAAACAGTGGTATTGGTATCGGTGAGTACTCACAAGTAACATGCCGATACCATTAATTCCAACGCTATTATAGGATTTTGGATGCAGCATCTTGTGTCTTGCTGGTGCACGACATTCACTGGTATGTGACATGTTCACTGCATGCCGATCTAAGATATCCTATTGGCCCTTGAATGCTCTGAACCAATGGCAGGACAGCTTTTTCATGTTGAGGAAAAAAAAACTTAAGTATCGGTATCGGCCGATACTGCAAAGCTGGGTATCAGTATCAGTATCGGGGGCCAAAAAACGGTATCGGAACAACACTAGTGTTAACACTACTGCCCACATGCAAAGTTAGAAACTAAAACGTTTGGCAATTTAGTGTCATTCATACGTGGTTCAAATCTGGGAGCAATTGGCCAAAAGGGGTGCATATTGATTATTATGCTAGGTCTGATGTGTACAGTTGTACACAAAGAAGTTCCATTAGTTTTCACCCATGTTTAGACCCTCAAAAACAGCATAATTT